>NC_040025.1:0-175000 GCF_000972845.2 Larimichthys crocea
AAAAAAAAAGAAAGAGGGCAAAAGAAGGGAGAAGAATGGCATCAGAAGGCAAGAGATGTGCAGCCCAGCGGGATGGAACAGAATCACTGACCTAACTACTGGGTCCAATCCAGGGACAGAAATATACTGGATCTGACTGATTGGTTAAACCAAAGTATCGCTCGGATGTCACCAGCTCCAGAGCTGAACGACACAATGGCCACAACGTGCTGCCCATAACCCAGAGTCATATCGAACCATCCTCTGCAGAAGACTGGTCTAGCCTCGAGCTTTCTTAACTTAATATGGCCCTCCCCCCATTATACGTGCAATAATAGTTAACTTTACAATGAATAGGCAACAGCAAGGTAACTGGCCCATCGGAGACTTTCAATAGTTTCTTGTCCATGTTTTCAAACTCACACATTGTGCGCTATGTCACACTTTTTGTGTGTATTCTCTATTCTGTCAAGCTGTACTGCTGCCTGCTCCCCCCCGGTCGTGCCCTCCCGTTCACTGTATCACAGTACAACCGGGGGCCATGGTCATGTTATTCAAACTCACACAGTGTGCACGTCGTTGCGTTCTAGTGGAGCTGACTGAAGTCACGGAACGGGTCAGTTTGTGGCTTTTGAAGCCCAGTGGCCCTATGGATAAGCACTGCCTCCTAAGCCAGGATTATGGGTTCGAGTCCCAGCTGGGGTGATTACAACAGAATCAGCTGGACCTAGCGTACTGGGGTCCAAAATCCATGGACAAAAAACTACTGTCTTCTGCCTGCTTTTTTAAACCAACTTTGAAGCGTCTTGGTCCCATAACCCAGGGTCCGATGGATCGAAACCATCCTCTGCTATAAGACTTTGTCTACGCTCTGGAGGCTTTCTTCAAGTGCTAATATGCCCTCCCCCCATTATACTTGCAATGAATGAGTTAACTTGTACAATGAATAGGTCACAACAGCCAGAGGTCTGCCCTCAGTCATGAGACTTGTGCAATTAGTTTTTTCGTAACCCCCCTCCATTTGATATGACTTGCCTGAATGAGCCCAATGTTGGTAATAAACTAAATCCCCATCAAGCAGCTGCTCGTCATCTCTTTTTACCTGAAACAGTTTGGCACTATGTCACACTTTTTGTGTGTAGTTCTCTATTCTGTCAGAGCTGTACTGCTTCCCCACCTGTCCTGCCCTCCTCTTTCACTGTATCACAGTAGCACCGGGGCCATTGTGCATTTTATCAAACTCACACATTGTGCACGTCGTTGCTTTCAGTGGAGCTGACTGAATGTCTACTTATACTTGCATGAACCAATTAACTTGTACAATGAATAGGTCAACAGCCGAGGTAACTGTCCTCAGTCTGAGACTTGTGCAACTAGTTTTCTGCGCCATTTGAGTGACTTGCCTTGAATGAGCCCAATGTGGGTAATACTCAATATCCGCCCAAGCAGACCTGCTCGTCATCTCTTTTTTACTGAAACTTTTGGCACTATGTCACACTTTTTGTGTGTAGTTCTCTATTCTGTCAGAGCTGTACTGCTTCCCCACCTGTCCTGCCCTCCTCTTTCACTGTATCACAGTAGCACCGGGGGCCATTGTCATGTTATTCAAACTCACACATTGTGCACGTCGTTGCTTTCTAGTGGAGCTGACTGAATGTCTACGGAACGGGTCAGTTTGTGGCTTTTGAAGCCCAAGTGGCCTAATGGATAAGGCACTGGCCTCCTAAGCCAGGGATTATGGGTTCGAGTCCCACTGGGGGATTGACAACAGAAATCAGCTGGACCTAGCGTACTGGGTCCAAAGCCAGTGGACAGAAAATCTACTGTCTTCTGACTGCTTTTTAAACCAACGTTTGTAGTCTCTCTGAATGGGTCAGCGAGCCTCCATATGGACTTAACGGACAGAAGAGTGGCTGCACGGAAGCGTGCTGGGCCATAACCCAGAGGTCGATGGATCGAAACCATCCTCTCTATAAACTTTGTCTACGCTCTGGAGGCTTTCTTTCAAGTGCTTAATATGCCCTCCCCCCATTATACTTGCAATGAACCAATTAACTTGTACAATGAATAGGTCAACAGCCAGAGGTAACTGTCCTCAGTCTGAGACTTGTGCAACTAGTTTTCTTGCTCCATTTGAGTGACTTGCCTTGAATGAGCCCAATGTTGGTAATACTCAATATCCGCCATCAAGCAGCTGCTCGTCATCTCTTTTTACTGAAACATTTTTGGCGACTTGTCACACTTTTTGTGTGTAGTTCTCTATTCGTCAGAGCTGTACTGCGTTCCCCACCTGTCTTGCCCTCCTCTTTCACTGTATCACGTAGCACCGGGGGCCATTGTCATGTTATTCAAACTCACACATTGTGCACGTCGTTGCTTTCTAGTGGAGCTGACTGAATGTCTACGGAACGGGTCAGTTTGTGGCTTTTGAAGCCCCAGTGGCCTAATGGATAAGGCACTGGCCTCCTAAGCCAGGGATTATGGGTTCGAGTCCCATCTGGGGTGATTGACAGCAGAATCAGCTGGACCTAGCGTACTGGGTCCAAAGCCAGTGGACAGAAAATCTACTGTCTTCTGACTGCTTTTTAAAACCAAACGTTTGTAGTCTCCTGAATGGGTCAACCCGAGCCTCCATAGTGGACTTAGACGGACAGCAAGTGGCGTCAGCGGAAGCGGCTGGGCCCATAACCCAGAGGTCGATGGATCGAAACCATCCTCTGCTATAAGACTTTGTCTACGCTCTGGAGGCTTTCTTCCAGTGCTTAATATGCCCTCCCCCCATTATACTTGCAAGAAGAGTTTAACTTGTACTGAATGGTCCAACAGCCAGAGGTAAACTGTCTCAGTCTGAGACTTGTGGCAACTAGTTTCTTGCTCCATTTGAGTGACTTGCCTTGATGAGCCCAATGTTGGTAATACTCAATATGCCGCCATCAAGCAGCCTGCTCGTCACATCTCATTGTTAACTGAAACATTTTGGCACTATGTCCACACTTTTTGGTGTGGAGTCCCTATCTGTGCATGAGCTGGTAATGCTCCCCCACCTGTCGTGCCCTCCTCTTTCACACTGTATCACAGTAGCACACGGGGGGCCATTGTCATGTTATCGAAACTCACCATTGTGCACGTCGTTGCTTTCTAGTGGTGCACTGAAGGTCTGTATACTGATGAACGGCAAGTTAACTTGTAGCATAATATGTGAAAGCCGAAACGTCCAGTCGAGACCTATGGAAAGTCTGCTCCATGGGCTGCCTAATGAGCCCAGGATGTATGGTATCGAGTCCATATCCATCGGGGATTGAAAGACAGTCTTTCATGCTTTAGCGAAGCATTTCTGGGCACAGCATGTACAAAAACTCTTTTGCTTTAGACTCCTTTTTACCAGACTTGTATGCTTCCTCATACCTGAATCTCCGACCTCCTATGGCTTTCAGACGTATCACAAGTGGGCACACGGAAGGTGGCCATGGCCCATTAATCAACCAACGACGTCGATGGTGAAACTATTCCTGTGAGCATGACGTTCTACGCGACTGGTAGGCTTTCTTCGTCGTAATGACTCCATTATCGAATGACCTACGACATGATGGCTAAGATGCCAGAGGGACTGGCCTCCTAAGTCGGACTGTGCAACTTTCTGATTGGGCTGTGCCTGAATGACCCATATGTTGGTAATTACCAACTATCGCCAATCAAGCGGACGCGGCGTCGGTACCTATAACCAGTGGTGACAAAATCCTCCTGCTTAGACTGTTTGTCTAAGCACTGGCTTTTGTAGTGCTTCATATGTATGGTCAAGCCCGAGCCCTCCCCATATGGACTTGAACGGAAGAAAGGCAGTTACTCGGTCCCAATAACAGAGTCACGATGCAGAGGAACCATCCTCGCTAGTAAACTTGTCAACTCTGAGGCTTCGCTAGCTATGCCACATTTTGAATGACATAACTAGTACTGATACAACGCAGGTAACTGTCTCGATTCTGCTTGTGCAATTAGTCTTGCATTTTGAGTGACTTGCCTTGGAATGAGCCCCAAGTGTTTGGTATCTCAATACCGACCATCAGCACGGCGCTCGTCGTATCACTCTCTTTTTACTATTCGAAACATTTTGCACATGTAGACACGTTTTTGTGTATATCTCTATTTCTGTCCAGAGCTGTCTGCGTTCCCCCCTGTTTGCCCTCACCTTTCACGGTAATCACAGTAGACACGCCACGGGGGCCATCGTGTCATGTTATTCAAACTCACCACAAGATGTGTGCACGTCGTTGCTTTCCTAGTGGAGTGACTGAAGGTCTACGGAACGTCAGTTTGTGGGCTTTGAAGCCCAGTGGCCTAATGGATAAGGCACTGGCCCCTAAGCCAGGATTATGGGTTCGAGTCCCATCTGGGTGTGATGACGAAAGAATCGCTGGACCTTAGCGTAACTGTGGTCCAAAGCCAGTGGACAGAAAAAATCGTACTGTCTCTGACTCTGTTTTTAAACCAACGTTTGTAGCTCTCTGAAGCGGGGTCAACCGAGCCTCCATATGGACTTAGACGGACAGCAGAGGTGGCCGCAGCGGAGCGGCCTGGGCCGCATAACCCAGAGGGTCGATGGATCGAAAACCACCTCTCGCTATAAAGCTACGCTTATTTGTGCTAATTGCCTCCCATATACTGCAATGCCATTTAACTTGTACATGAATAGGTCAAAGCCGAGGTAACTGCCTCAGTCATGAGCTTGTGAACATAGTTTTCTTGCTCCATTTGAGTGACGTTGCTGATGAGGCCCAATGTTGGTAATACTACAACTCAATACCTCGCCATCAAGCAGCTGCTCCGTACATCTCTTTTACTAAACATTGTTGGCACTATGTCACACTTTTTGTGTGTAGTTCTCTATTTCGTCCAAGGCTGTACTGCTTCCCCACCTTTCTTGCCCTCCTCTTTCACTGTATCACAGTAGCACACCGGGGGCCCAATTGTCATGTTATTCAAACTCAACACATTGTGCACGGTGTTGCTTTCTAGTGGAGCGACTGAATGTCTACGGAACGGTTCAGTTTGTGCTTTTGAAGCCAGTGGCCCTAAGTGGATGAAGGCCTGGCCTCCCTAAGCCAGGATTAATGGGTTCGAGTCCATCTGGGGTGATTGACAAACAGAAAAGCTTTGACCTAGCGTACGGGGTCCCAAAGCCATGGACAAAAAATCTACTGGTCTTCTGACTGCTTTTTAACCAGTTTGTATTCTCTCTGAATGGTGGTCACCGAAGCCTCCATATGGCGTAGAACGTACAGCAGAGTGGCGCGCGGAAGCGTGCTGGCCCATAACCCAGTAGGTCGAGGATCGAACACCATCGTGCCCTGCATAAGACTTGTCCTACGCCTCCTGGAGGCTGTTCCTTTTTCTCAAGTGCTTAATTGCCCTCGACGGCCCAGTTCATATATGAAGCTCAATGAGCTTAGTGATTAACTTGTACAAATGAAAGTCAACAGCCAGAGGTAACTGTCTCTCAGACTGCTTATGTTCTATAGCACTCCTGCCTATGCCCACACTGTGTTAGTTTTCAGTAGACTGTATCGCTTACTGCTGCCGCTCACTGTATGTAGACCGGGAATGGCATTTCATCATTGCCTGTGTTTAGGAGCTGATATGCACGACGTCAGTGTACAGTGCTATGGATAACTGCTCAAGCATGTATGGTTGCGATATCGGGTGATGACCGACGCGACTAGCGAGGGCCAAGCCAGTGACAATACCTGTCTTGCTGCGTTAACCACGTGACTGGGCATAACCCAGAGGTCGATGGATCGAAACAGCCTCTGCTATAAGACTTTGTCTACAGTCTGGAGCTTTCTCCAAGTGCTTAATATGCCCTCCCCCGATTATAACTTGCAAATGAATGAGTTAACTTGTACAATGATAGGTCACAAACAGCCAGAGTAACTGTCCTCAGTCTGAGACTTGTGCAAGTAGTTTTCTTTTCTTGCTCCATTTGAGTGACTTGTCCTTGAAATGAGTCCGCAATGTTTGGTAATACTCATATCCGCCATCAAAGGCACTGCTCGTCATTATCTTGTTACATTTACTGAAACATTGTTGGCAACTATGTCACACTTTTTGTGTGTAGTTTTCGCTATTCTGGTCAAGACTGTACTCTGCTTCCCCCACCTGTCTTGCCCTGCCCGCTTTCACTGGATCACACAGTAGCACGGGGGCCATTGTCTGTATTCAAAACTCACACATTGTGCACGTGTTGCGTTCTGATGGAGTCTGCTGAATGTCTACGTATACGTCATTGTGCGATGAACCATACTGTACAATGATAGCACGCAGGTCCCTCATCTGGCTTTCACTGTTTCTCCATTTGATGACGGCCTTGAGGCCAGGATAATCCGCACCTGCCGTCTCTTTTAAATTCTGACTTTTCCTGTCACCTTGTGTGCTCTCGCATGCTGTCACGTCTTGCCTCCCTCAATCATGGATCACGAGCCCACCGGGCCTTGTAGTTTCAAAGCCAGCAGAATTGTGCACGCGTTGTTCAAACTGCTGAAAGCTACGACGGTCATGTCTTTGAGGTGCAGGAAGCACCCGACCAGGTATGGTTACGACCCATGGTGTGACAAAGAATCAATACTACTGGGTCCAACAAATCTCTGTCCACTGCTTTTTAAACCAACGTTTGTAGTCTCTCTGAATGGGTCAACGCGATCCTCCAATAGGACTTAACGGACATCAGAAGGTGGCGCAGCGGAAGCGTGCCTGGGGCCCATATCCCAGAGGTCGATGGACGGAACCATCCTCATGCTATAACTTGCTAGCTGAACTTTGCTCTTAAGTTAATATGCCCCCATTTTGCATAAGTAACTTGTTACAATGAATAGGTCAACAGCCAGAGGTAACTGTCCTGCAAGTCTGAGACTTGTGCAATTAGTTTTCTTTTGCTCCAATGTGAGTGACTTGCTTGAATGAGCCCATGTTGGTAATACTCATATCCGCCATCAAGCGACTGCTGCCGTCATCTCGTTTTTAATTGAAACATTTTAGGCACTATGTCCACAATTTGTTTTGTGTGTAGTTCTCTATTCTATTCCAGAGCTGTACTGCTTCCCCACCTGTCTGCACCTTTCCTACTCTTTCACTGATCACAGTAGAACCGGGGGCCATTGTCATGTTATATCAAACTCACACATGTTGCACGTTGTTGCTTTCTAGTGGAGCTGACTGAATGTCGTACGGAACGGGTCAGTCAAATTGTGGCGTTTGGAAGCCCCAGTGGGCCTAATGGATAAGGCCTGGCCTCCTAGCCAGGGGATTATGGGTTGAGTCTCCCATCTGGGGTGATGACAACAGAATCAGCTGGACCTAGCGTACTGGGTCCAAGCAGTGACGTAAAAATCTACTGTCTCCGACTGCTTGTTTAAACCAAGCGTTTGTAGTCTCTCTGAATGGGTCAACAGCGGCTCATATGGACTTAGACGGACAGCAGAGTGGCGCGAGCGGAGCGTGCTGGGCCCATAACGCCAGAAAAGGTCGGATGGATCGAAACCATCCTCTGCTATAAGACTTGTCTCACGCATCATGGAGGCCTTTCTTCATAGTGCTTAATAGCCACTCCTCCCCAATTATACTTGCAATGAATGAGTTAACGTGTACCATGCATAGGGGTCACAGCCAGAGGTAACTGTCCTCAGCTCTGAGACTTGTGCAATTAGTTTTCTTGTCATGGATTCAACGCACACATGTGCACCTATGTCACACTTTTTGTGGTAGTTTCTCTCTTCTGTCAGAGCTTACTGCTATCCCCACCTGGTCTTGCCCGCCTCTTTCACTGTATCACGTAGCCACCGGGGGCCAATTGTCATGTTATTCAAACTCACCTTGTGCAACGTCGTTGCTTCTCTAGTGAGCTGACTGAATGTCCTACGGAAAACGGGTCAGTTTGGCTTTGAAGCCCCAGTGGCCTAATGGATAAGGTCACTGGCCTCTAAGCCAGGGATCTTGGGTCGAGTCCCTCTGGGTGATTGACAACATGAATCAGCTGGACCCTAGCGTACTGGGTCCAAAGGCCAGTGGACAAAAAATCTACTGTCTTCTGACTGCTTTTTAAACCAACGTTTGAAGCGTGGCTGCCCATAACCCAGAGGTCGCGGATCGAAACCATCCTCTGCTATAAGACTTTGTCTACGCTCTGGAGGCTTTCTTCAAGTGCTTAATATGCCCTCCCCCATTATACTTGCAATGAATGAGTTAACTTGTACAATGAATAGGTACAACAGCCAGAGGTAACTGTCCGTCATTCTGAGACTGTGCAATTAGTTTTCTTGCTCCATTTGAGTGACTTGCCTTGAATGAGCCCAATGTTGGTAATACTCAATATCCGCCATCAAGCAGCTGCTCGTCATCTCTTTTTACTGAAACATTTTGGCACTATGTCACACTTTTTGTGTGTAGTTCTCTATTCTGTCAGAGCTGTACTGCTTCCCCACCTGTCCTGCCCTCCTCTTTCACTGTATCACAGTAGCACCGGGGGCCATGTCTGTTATTCAAAACTCACACATTGTGCACTCGTTGCTTTCTAGTGGAGCTGACTCTGAAGTCTACGTTTAACTTGCAATGAACCAATTACTTGTAAATGAATAGGTCAACAGCCAGAGGTAACTGTCTCAGTCTGAGACTTGTGCAACTATTTTCTTGCTCCATTTGAGTGACTTGCCTTGAATGAGCCCAATGTTGGTAATGCTCAATATCCGCCATCAAGCAGCTGCTCGTCATCTCTTTTTACTGAAACATTTTGCACTATGTCACACTTTTTTGTGTGTAGTTCTCTATTCTGTCAGCTGTACTGCTTCCCACCTGTCTTGCCCTCCTCTTTCACTATCACAGTTAGCACCGGGGGCCATTGTCATGTTATTCAAACTCACACATTGTGCACGTCGTTGCTTTCTAGTGGAGCTGACTGAATGTCTACGGAACGGGTCAGTTTGTGGCTTTTGAAGCCCCAGTGGCCTAATGGATAAGGCACTGGCCTCCTAAGCCAGGGATTATGGGTCGAGTCCATCTGGGGTGATTGACAACAGAATCCGCTGGACCTAGCGTACTGGCTCCAAAGCCAGTGGACAGAAAATCTACTGTCTTCTGACTGCTTTTTAAACCAACGTTTGTAGTCTCTCTGAATGGGTCAACCGAGCCTCCATATGGACTTAGAACGGACAGAAGAGTGGCGCAGCGGAAGCGTGCTGGCCCATAACCCAGAGGTCGATGGATCGAAACCATCCTCTGCTATAAGACTTTGTCTACGCTCTGGAGGCTTTCTTCCAGTGCTTAATATGCCCTCCCCCCATTATACTTGCAATGAACCAATTAACTTGTACAATGAATAGGTCAACAGCCAGAGGTAACTGTCCTCAGTCTGAGACTTGTGCAACTAGTTTTCTTGCTCGTTTTGAGTGACTTGCCTTGGAATGAGCCCAATGTTGGTAATACTCAATATCCGCCATCAAGCAGCTGCTCGTCATCTCTTTTTACTGAAACATTTTGGCACTATGTCACACTTTTTGTGTGTAGTTCTCTATTCTGTCAGAGCTGTACTGCTTCCCCACCTGTCCTGCCCTCCTCTTTCACTGTACACAGTAGCACCGGGGCCATTGTCATGTTATTCAAACTCACACATTGTGCACGTCGTGCTTTCTAGGTGGCTGACTGAATGTCTACGGAACGGGTCAGTTGTGGCTTTTGAACCCCAGTGGCCTAATGGATAAGGCACTGCCTCCTAAGCCAGGGATTATGGTTCGAGTCCCCATCTGGGGTGATTGACAACAGAATCAGCTGGACCTAGCGTACTGGTCAAAGCCAGTGGACAGAAAATCTACTGTCTTCTGACTGCTTTTTAAACCAACGTTTGTAGTCTCTCTGAATGGGTCAACCGAGCCTCCATATGGACTTAGACGGACAGCAGAGTGGCGCAGCGGAAGCGTGCTGGGCCCATAACCCAGAGGTCGATGGATCGAAACCATCCTCTGCTATAAGACTTTGTCTACGCTCTGGAGGCTTTCTTCCAGTGCTTAATATGCCTCCCCCATTATACTTGCAATGAATGAGTAACTTGTCAACCTTCTCTGCTATGCTGTTTTACTGTTCTTCCCCTGTCTTCTAACTGCTTTTAAACCCACATTTGTAGTCTCTCTGAAGGGTCAACTGAGCCTCAACAAATCCTCCATGAAAACATGCCTATTTAAATTGGCAGTGTGTAAGCAGTGACCTTTCATCTCTGCCCCTATTGTTTATTTCTCGTATGACACACACTGGTATCAGATAACTAATTAATATTTACGAGCCACATAGTAGGGAGGGATCAATATGACTCTCGAATATGTAATATGATTTATAGGACATACAGAAGCTCTGCCAATTAATTTTAAATCTGTATTGTGTATGAAATAATTAGATTTTTATTTAATATTACTGAACACAAGATGGGTTTTTGATTATACACTATGGTTGGTATAAATGAAAGAAAATTATGTACGGCACTGAAACACAAAAAAAATAGATGCTGTTCAGCCCAAGTTTAGACCCCAATTGAGTAAACATTTTGTCCTTATTTTTTATACCAAAACTCATAACTCACCTCGGTCCATTGGTCTTTACAATGTGAACTTCTTCCTTGCTTCATTACACCAAGGCCACATGAAGCCTTAGAAGCCTCACACATCACATACAGTTTTCTCCTTTTGTTTTTTGCTCCGTAGTTTTGTATTGTTGTTATTTTTTTTGTAACTCATTTATTCTACTGTTATGATCATTTTTTACTGTATATACATCTATCAGCGGGGATATTAACAGGCAATAACCACTTACTGAGTAAAGAGAGACATCAGTCCATCATTATCGGGACAATTCAAGAACTTTGAATGTGTCTTCAGCGCAGGCACAAAAACCATCAAAGGTTTGTCCAAACTTTTCACTTGATTGTTGTATATATCTATATCCCTGTGTATTATATATTGTGCTTGTCAAAATTCAACGCGTTACATTTTGTCGATTAATTTTAAAGAATTAACGCGTAAAAAAATTACGCATTAACGCGGTTTTGTTTACTTCCGTTGGCGGCCGCCTTGGATTGGCCAAGTCGAGCTTTGTTTCCCAGATATATTAGTGTGTGTGTGTGATGGTGTATAAGAGGCATTAACTTAAAGCCCTCACGGAGACTGCGCCCTTGGCGGTCGCCCACATTGCCCTAGCTAAAACCGGCCCTGCTTGTTTTAGTTTACGGGCAGATCTGCCACATCCAATATGGCGGACACGTTAACGTATCGCAGCAACGGACCAACCTGCTCAGTGAGGCGTCAATGTATATATGTCTATGATTATCTATCCAACTAAAGAGAGTCTATTATATATGTCTATGATCTATCCTAACTAAAGGAGATCTATGGCGGAAAGCTGGATAAGGACGGACTTTTAGGGGGAACATTTCATGTTAAAAGGTGCCCGACGGCTCGTCAAAAACAAGGCAATTTGCACAGTTTGCAAAGCCGAATTTAAATTCCACAGAAGTACACATGACTTTAACATATCACCTCAAAGCAAACAACCTGCTGAAATTACTCCACGGGACCTCGCCAGTCTACACTACAGGAGTGTGCACTCGCAGTATATTTCCTCATTCTGCTGCTTTTTCTATTTGCACTGTGCATATGTGGACCCTAATCCAATAAATGAATAATTAAATATCTTTCTCTGTGTTTATTCTACATTATATTGATCATTTTACATAAAAAATATTCATTATGTTTCTAGTCTCAGAAAAATGCCTTTAATTTATTGATACGTTTATTCATAGATTAATCGCGATTAATCGATTAATTACAGAATTTTTTGCGATTAATTAGTTAATTTTTTTAATCGATCGACAGCCCTAAATATATATTATATATAATATATTATATATCTATAAAGATCTAGTCTATATTCTCTATATATATGTACATCAAGGTGATTGTCTTACTCAAGATAAAACTGCCCATTTTAAAACTTTTATTGTGACCAGTCCCATGCTGTTTAATCAGCATCTTGATATGACGCACCTATCAGATGGATGGATTACCTTGAAAAAGGAGTGCTCACTTACCCTTTTGTGAACAACATATGAGAGAAATAAAGATTTTGTGCGCATAAAATAAGTCTTAGATCTTTCATATGGGATGAAACATGTGCCACCAGAAACTGAATTTGAATCATTTGTATTTGAATCTGAATTGCTTAACTTGAATAATTGCATTAAAAAACTAAATTTGAATCACATAATTTGAATTTGTATTGTTCAATTTGAATTATTGCATTGAAAAACTGAATCTGAATTGTAATTTGAAATTTAATTTATTATTTTGGAACTGAATATTCAGTTCTCACAATTCAATTTCAACTTTCTGTGACAAACATCCAGGTAGTTGAGGCAGAATAACATTAGTAAGTAAGTCCATCATGTGATTTCTGCATTAATTTGCACTGATTTAATTAAGCTCTCAATATCTGTCTCAACTGCTACCGGCATCTGGGGCAGCTGCCACTGCCAATCACACCTATAGACCCCAAATCCCAAATGTGTATATAAAGCCTGCTAGTCTACATTTCTTAGTGCATCACAGGATTCTAATTTAGAATCCTGCACTAAGGGCTCTCTACCATTCATATGTGAAAAAATATGTTGTTCAATCATGCAATCATGATATAGTATATAGGAAAACAGTCGCAGTAATTATTTTTTTTATAAAATAAAAACTAAAAACAGATGATCAAAGCAGCAGTAGTTGCTGTGGCAGGTCAGTGACAGCTGTGCCTCACAGCGGCAGCAGTTGAGAGATTAATTAAGAAAACCCCACAAAATTAATGCAGAAATCACGTAATGGAAATGCTACTGCCAGCTAGTCAAATACAACTCTGACGACTGTTTTATAAAATAAAAAATAAAAACAAATGCCCATAACAGCAGCAGTTGCCATGGCACGCACGCATGCACGCACGCACGCACACACACACACACACACACACATTGGCCGAAGAGGCGTCCTGTGTATCTGCGCTCCATTGCTCTGCCTCAGCTACTCGGATGTTTGTCACAGAAAATTTTAATTGAATTTTGAGAACTGAATTTGAATTGTGAGAACTGATTGTTCAGTTCTAAACTAATTCCAATTCAATTTCAAATTACAATTCAAATTCAGTTTTTCAATGCAATGATTCAAATTGAACAATACAAATTTAAATTATGTGATTCAAATTCAGTTTTTTAATGCAATTTTTCAAGTTAAGCAATTCAAAATCAAATACAAATGATTCAAATTCAGTTTCTGGTGTCACATGTTTCATCCCATATAAAAGATCTAAGACTCCTTTTATGCACACAAAATCTCTTATATGAACTATGTTGTTCACAAATGATTCAAATTCTGTTTCTGGTGGCACATATTTCAGCCCATAAGGTGTGTCCAAACTTTTCACTTCTGTTGTGAATATATATTTGTATAACAAGATGACTGTCTTACTCAAGATAAAACTGCACATTTTAGAACTTTTATTGTGCCGCATCTATCAGGTGGATGGATTGGAAAAGGAGAATTGCTCACTGACACATATTTTGTGAACGACATTTGAGAAAAATAAAGATTTGTATGCATAAAAGAAGTCTTAGATCTTTTACTTACAACTCAGGAAATAGGATGAAGGTGAAAACCCAAATGCTGCTAAATAATTTAGATGCATTCACTTTCAGCCTGACAGATTTGGGAACTTTAGAAAATTTTAATCTCTTCTCTATAATTTAAAATAAAGTTCTGTGAGTTTAAACAAAATTTGGCTGTGCAACATAAGATGGTAATAGCTGACACAGTGGCTGCTGCTTGTTTTAACATTAATGATATGCAAGAGAAACACACATTGCTTGCATGTTACTTATACATACTGTTGAAAAGTTCTCAATAAAACCAAGTGCAGCAAAATAACTGTACACTTTAGACATAATAAAATATGTATTCAACCAATCATGGTTACGTATTAGCAAATAGTTAATATTATAGTTGTCTGCAAACTGCTGCCTTGTGCTCATGAAATGTGCTCATAAAAACATAATCTAATTATTTAAACCATATATCAGAAGAATAAATGGCACAATGTACACTCCTCTACAAGTGAAGGAGAGAAACTTTTAACAGCATATAGACAAGGAGTGGCAGACACATATTTTCTGTCTCTGTCATCTACGTTAAATCAACATATTAATCCAAAACATACACAGTGCAGCACAGAACAGGACAGACAGTCATTATATCTCTTGTAGATGACGAATGCATTTGGAATTATTTGTTTTGTGTTCCTGTGCTTTCAGACTTACAGAGTCATGGGTGCTCGCTGCTGTTTATGTTTCTCTTTCAATTGTCCACCATCAATGTCACTGAATCCTTGGTAGCCTAATGGATAAGGTGCTGGCTTCTGCAGAAAGGGATTGTGGGTTTTTGAGTCCCATCTGTGGTGAAATCATATTCTTCTCTTGCTGTTTTATTGTCAGGAGCAAGCTCAAATTAGTTTGTTTATACAGCAGAGTGGTGCAACAGAAGGATCAATCAATGAACTGAAACCACGCTGTGGTTTTTACTGGCACCTGGGCAGTCGTAATTAAAATCTAAAATACTTCATGACAGGGAGGTCAGTATTGGTTGGGAACAATTATATTTATTGTCCGGAGATGTGTGAGAAGTGTAGACATACTATGAAAGGTGTTGATGGCTTTCTTTCAAAATTAAAGGAAGCTTTGGTTGTTCTGTCTGACATCTTAAAGCCTTTCTGTCTTCTTCTTGTGAGATGTCTTATCTGTCCTGTAATTTACATTCAAAAGTAGCAGTCGCATTGTAGGTTCAACATTCACTCGCATCTGTGCTGATTTCCTGAGAAGAAATAGAAACAAATTATACAAACATTAAAATAACTTGAAATGCTATATTACACTTCATATTCAATGAGCTGTCATGTAAAGGTGCCAAAGAAGTACTGAAAGGTTAAAATTTATTCCACTGAGATTCAGTTGTGTTAGGATAGGAGCAGCTAACGCAGACTCGAACCTCAAGCAGAGATGTAAAAGTGGGATATAGAGGTCTGGTAAGAAGACTTTTTTTTTTTCTAACTCTACACTGCTTCGTCTGGAGCTACAAAGCAAAACAAGTAAACAGAATTTGATGTGTAAACTTGGTGGAGTTCCCCTTAAATGTGCCTTCACTTGAACCAGTTGAGCAAAACAAATAAATAAAAAGCCTTTCCTGATTTTAGAATATGATTCATCATCTCAGGGCTCACAGACCATCCAATAGAAAATAATAAAGGAATATCTGTAGATATACTTCCTCAGCATATCTACAGATAAACTTAAAAATTAGATATTGCATACCTCTAGAGGTTTAGGCAGGGTCCTGAGGCAGCGCTGGACAGCATGGTGGACTGAGGGGAAGAGACAGGAGCTGGGCAGGCTGTCTGCTATACAACCCTGAGTCTGGAGCTGCGATAAAACTCTTTCTGTTGACACACAAAGAGCATCAGTATCACACACATTATGTTTTCATTTTTAAAGTTTCAAGTATTTATTTGATGCACAGTAAATGTTTAGAAAAGTTTTAGAAAAGAAAGTTTGAGAACATTCAAGGTGTTTAATTGCATGTGTTGGTTTTAAGTACAAAAAGACCCAGGTTGGAAAAACAGTTACTGTATCTGCATGAAGTTCAGGAAGGAAAAAAGGGTTCATGCAGAGCTGCAGTATGGGAAAGGTGGTGGGAAACTGACCTGTGGAAACAATAACAGCCCAACACTATAGAGAAACTGTGGGTGTAAGTGTATGAGTGATTGAATGAGTGTGTGAAAGAGACATAGAAGGAGAATTACACTGTAGGAGATAAGTGAGTATGAAACATGAAGCTGACCTGGGCACGCTGCCAGAAACACGGCGACACCCTGGACTTCCAAACTTTCTACAACCTGTGAATGACGCAAACATCATGAATGTCTTTTCTTCACACGCATAGTCATATTCAAGCACGTGTTGACTCTGTAGGGCTGATGAATGAATTTTTTTCTTCTGTTATCTTTGAGGTCAACATGGAGTAAGAGATAAAGTCATATCAGCATGACTGTTAACTCATCCATTATTTAATACTGTGAGAGGTGTGTGTGTGCAACCATGAGAGGGTGTGTATCATATTTTCATTATCTAACATGCAATTAATGAACGTCTAGTCTCGTCTAGTCTTAAGTAAGAATTTCTTGTCATTGATTAGCAGAAAGGAGTAAGGATAGCCAACTGGCAGAGGAGGAGGAGGAGTAATATAACAGATCAAATTATACTGCAAAATTTAGTTGAGGCTAAAAAAAATTTCATGTTTGTACAAGTGATTTAAAACAGTGTCCTAAAATCTCTGTGCTACACTAGTATGTTTCACTGTTTTGTTTTACATAAAGGGAGGTTGTATTTCACATTATCAAAGATCAATCTTTCAGAAATGTAAATCTTGAGCATCTGCTCATGTAGTACAGCCAGCATGCAAAGCAATAAACCACCACATGAAATAAATGTACATCGGCTTTGCTGCTTTCTAATGAAACATGAAACATCATCAGAGGTTTTCAGCATTTTTTTTTTTGACAGTTTGTGGCATTTGTAGCTCTAAACATGCCCCATCAACTAAGAAAATAGTAAGTGACTTGTAGTATGTCTAGTTTTGACTTTCCACAGTATTTTATTTTATTTTATCATGCATAACTTTTCATCTATTATTTTCCTAGTATAAAATGTTTCTATAGTTTTTTTGTCTAACTAGGAGAGATTATGTGTTGATGTTGTTGGAGAGACAAAGAGAAGGGCAACACCTGCACAAACCAGTGTTGTAGTACTCGAGATTGGTCTTGGAATTGACTGCATTTTTACTATGTCTTGACTCGGTCTTGGACAAAGAAGACTCAGGATTTCATTTCAAGTCTGGTCAAGACCACAACTGTGGGGATATCACCAGTGTAATATGGTTCACATAATAATGTCAAGTTTGTCCTGCCACAATTTCATTATTAACTGAAAATACTTTGTTCTACAACTGTCTACTATCTGTCGTTACAGAGATTGACAGATGGTCTGAGCGATAAATGATAACACAGTGCATTTCAGGCAGTTCTCTCTCCTCACCTTGCAAAGTGCTGTCATTGCCACAGAGTCCATGAAGTTAACTGAGCTGAGATCCAGAACCAAGCAATGAGTGTGTGCCGATGTCTGGGCTGAAGAAGATGAGGAGAAAGAGGTACCAGTGTGGACTGCGGCTAGGTTCTCCTTCTGACCACGGCTCACCGTCTAGACAAGTGAAAAAAAAAGTATAACCTCATCAGTTGCTGTGTAATAAATGGTTTATTGCAGAACTTCTTCAAACATCCTTGTGCATTTTTTCTATTCTGACTGTTTTTCTATCCTTAGGTTACACATGGTCATGTGTGGGCCTTGAGGTCCTTGGCAGTATTAATTGTTTGTCTTTGACTAGGTGTCACCATATCTCAACACTGTGGTGGCCAGGGTCGAAGAGGCCTGTTGCTGCCTTCCTAGTCATAATAGATAGCTTGCCGTTGACGTTCCAATCTGCGTAAACAGACATCTGTGTCCCCAGACTAGAATATGCTGACAATAACACCTCCATGGGTAAAGACATTCTCTTTGACTAATTCTGGGGTGTGTAGTATTTGGGGTGTGGTTTTTGGGTTTAAAGTTTATCCACCAGCATGAGTTCAGCAGAATGCGAGACCGACTCAAGCACTTCTGATGTACTTTAAGAGTGTCTCTAATCAAGCTTCAATAAATAATACAGCATAAGACATCAGAGGCTCCTGAACACTTTCTTCCTTCCTGACCTCACCATTGACCTTTGACTTCAGCAGTTTCTCCACAACACTAACCAGAGGAAGAGAAGATGAACTGATGACCTGCTGTTAATCTGCATTCATTTAAACACAATTTCAAATCATGTTCATTTTCATAATTTTTTTACTGATGCTAATCTCTCACTGCTCTATTTTTTCTCTTCTTCTTGTCAATCACAGTCCACCCTCTGTGTGTGTGTGTGTGTGTGTGTGTGTGTGTGTGTGTGTGTTGGCACCTCTCTTGTCTCTGTGAAGACCAGTTCAGAGTTGGCAAAGTAAATAGGACTGGAATAGGACAGTATAGTCATGCCAGGAACTTGCTTTGCCTGTTACAAAAACAAAACAACAGAGATACACACAGTACATGTCTTTAATATTGTATATATATATATCTATACATGACAAAGTACACAGAGGGGAGTTGGAGTTGGAGTTGCAGCCGCCACCAGTGTAACAGATTGAGGAGAGAATCAAGAAAAGGGGACAGAGAGCGAGAAGTTGACAAGAATTCACTGATGCTCAGAGACTAGACAGATTGCCTTTGGTGACAGTTTAGTGTTTTGATGTGTGGCAGATGGTGGTTTTCAGCCAGGGAATTATTTTTAGTGTGTTTTGGCTGCATGACAGTTGTACCGTTCAGACTACTTCATTAAGTTTCTAAAAGACTGAAGTTCATTGGTGAACTCATTGTGTTCATTTATATGTTGAAGACGCTGCAATTTAGAGTCCTTAAAGTTTTTTTTAAGCTGGCATATCATTATTCAGAATCAAACCCGTTTTAATATAAACTGTAGGAACAACTTTTATCATCGTATCATCATGCAAAAAAGCTGGCATTTATTCAGATTGACATTGATCTACTGCATTGATCTAATACATTGGTAACGCATTTAATCACATTTAAATCACAGATGCTGAGATTTAGTTGAATATGTGTTTTATGCACCGATACAAGACAAGCTGTGGAAATTTTGTTATTAACCGTGTTTTGCATTAATGGCATCATAAATATGCTAGATCACAGCCTGGATTTAGCAAAGATTATCAGGAGTCATGTAAGGTCAGAGTGATTCATCCCCACCAATCAGTAAAGCATCAACAGAGTCAGGTCTTGGCATACTGCAGTTGTATAATGGCTTGCTGTCCAATTATGAATCATTACGTTCTTAAATTCACACATGAAACTTCATATTATTGGTAAATTAGTCAGACTGACAGACATTAGTCTTTGGACTTTTCCGTGCATTCATTCTCTGTGTTTGCCCCAGATGATCCGATTATTATTATATTATTACTTTCCATACCAATATGTTATTGTGGAAGTAGTTATACTTTAATAAATTAGTACAGTAATGTGTTCTGGTTTCAGCCAAGGTATTTTTGAGCAAAGTGAGCAACAGCTAGGAGCAGGTGGAGCAAGCTGCACTGTCCAAAGTTTAAAAAATCCAGCTACCAGCACCTCTAAAGCTCCTTAATGAATGTTGTATCTGATTTGTTTAATCTGTATCTTATAATCATCTCATCTAACTTTGGTAAGAAAGCAAATAAGCCTATTTCATAAATTGCAAAGTACAAAGTACTAAAAACTACTAAAATGCTATACATTACAATATATGCAATGTGTGAAGTACTTTAACTTGAAATTTCTTAAATGGCCACAAGATGCTGGCTCCAAGAAAATTATTTTATTTTGGTCAGTACAAATGTCAATGAGGTATAAAGTCAATATTTTTTTCCCAAAATAAGCACATTTCATTTCTCATGTATGTTTTGCTCCCAATAAAAAAAATACCCAAATGTGGATTTCCAGGCTTGGATAACAAAGAGATCACAGTAAGCAGTAACTTCCAGGAATTTAGGTCTGTAGGTGATGTCATCCATTTTCTTTATGGCTTCTTTTAGCTCTAACAGGATGTATATCAGCCAAACAAGATAAAATGAATGTAAACTTAATGAAGTCTGAAGACGGACAGCTAGAAACATGATGACAATTCAGTGCATGTGTTCAAAGCGTTGTTTGTTTGGATTGTGTTTCACGCCATTTCCTCAGGCTTTAACTTTACACATCTTACTTTGAGCAACATCAAACTTTTAATCAAACAGTTTCAGTTTTCAAAAACGTGTTGTAATGAGACTCATGAGACAGATTGAGTTTACCTCAGTGTAGAGTCCCACATCTCTGTAACAGTCTGTACCAGGAATATGACCCAAAACAACAGTGGAGGAGCTGGAAGACGAGGACGAGATGAAAGACAGCAGAGAGACAGAGTGGAATATTAATGAGAGTGCAAGGAGACGAGTGAGAAGAGGGAAGTAAAAGCAAAACTTTGAAGAAGTATCACAAAAATCTGAAGAAATTAGTCAATGAATTGATGAGTCAAGACAAGACAAACATCCCTTTAACACTCAATGCATATATAACACAATTCAGAGTCTTTGTCCCAATACAGACAGACAGACAGTATATACAAGTAAATATACAGTATGATTGTGATAAAATTAATGATTATTGAAGTTCCAATACATGCTGTTGAGCCATTGTTACATTAATTGTGACACACTGATGTTTCTTTTAGAAAATATGGCCATGCAACTTTGCTCTATTGTGTCTAAAGTCATCATTGCTTCTTTTGTTGTTGTTGTTGTTGTTTTATTTTAAAGACATCTTGTTTATATAATCATCTATCTATCTATACAATGCCTTCCTCGTGATGTGTACCATAAAGTAACCCCTCTTTATGTTGAACAGTAGTAATGTAAAGCTTTTCCTGTAATCTGTGTGCCCTGCAGTATGGCTGCCTGTCGAGTATGCCGTGTAAAAAACTGCCAATGTTTTGAATCCATCCTCCATAACTGCTTATTATATCAGAGTCATACCTTTCACTGACACTGAGCAGTTCATCACATGATACATAAAGACAAATAAACATTTGCGCTCACATTCCCCCCTACGGGCAATTTAGAGTCATCGATTAATCAACATGTTTTCAAATTGTAGGAGAGAACCCACGCAGACACGGGGATGTACATGTAAACTCCACACAGAAAGGTCCCAGCTAGGTGACAGTGTAATACAATAAAACTAAGCAAACAATAATAACTAGTAGAAATAATGACATGATGTAACTACAGGTGTAGACTTCCAAATCAAATTAGTGTGGTTGACGGGATACTGAAGAGTACATGTGGATTTGTGTACCACCAAAGCTTCATCTGTCTGCATGTGTCACATTCAATTATATTTACTGACTGTTGTGTCCTGTAGATGAGTGTTAGCAGAGAGAAGCCGACAGCCACAGCCAGACCGAGGTCCAGGTTAAAGATCAGCGTGGAAATCAGCGAGGCTACCCATACCAGCTGAAGGAGAGGAGGGAGGAGAGAGGACCAGGATCAGAGGCTGGTACTCTTAACTGTTTCTATGCTATGCTTGACTAAAGGTGTGTGTGTGTGTGTGTGTGTGTGTGTGTGTGTGTGTGTGCTCACCAGGTCTAATCTGTCAGACTTCCAGAGGACACACACATCTTTGAACTGAGCCATTATCCCCTGCAAGTTGACCACGATGATCACTGCCAGCACTGCCTGGAACACACAGCAATGCCTATCTGAATACTGGCTAAGACACATGAGTCATCCTGACTGTGAGTCTGTTCCAGATGGAGCATGACTTGACATTTTTTAAAACATCTTCACTGAGAGGCTCTTTAATTCCTTATGGAAAGCCATACTGACTGGAGGATTACCAACAACATTTGGCCATTTGTCTGCAGATTGTTTTGTTCTCTCTTTTGTGCATCGTGTGAGTCTTTAGTAGTCCAGTGATGGAATAGGTGAGATTCTGGTGATTTCAACCCTTGCTTCACAATTTATAGGATGCACATAAATAACACTTGTTATCTCATATGCACTTCACCTTTGGCAGTTGCTCAAAGAGATGACCGATCTTCAACAAGATAGTTAGAATCATCAGAGATGATACCAAACCTGCCATCTAAAATAAGAGATTAAAATACAACAGGAGGACATTAAGAAAATGAAAACAGACGATTACAAGTTTAAAAATAAATAAATATTGGTTGACACTGCTTCTTTACACAGTCCGCAGAACAAATGTGGGTCTGGGTTTTTATGTATATTGCATATATGTTTATAATACAGTACCTGTGATTTGACACCAATACTATCCTGGACCATACTGCGAGAGAAAGAGCAGCTGACGGCAAAACATTGGAACATTCCTCCAATGGCGTTACACAAACCCAGAGCCAACAGCTCCTGCAGCAAAGACAAAGAAAACAGAATTTTGAAAAGTTTGTTGGTTATCAAGTTTTTATCTTTTCAGCACCTAAAATAATATCTTGGGATAAGGGTAATAATAAAAAAGAAAGAAAGAAAAAAGAAAGAAAAAAGAACATTATTTCAGGGTTTTAAAGGGTTAAACAGCCATGGTCTGTAAAGGTGCATGATATAATAATGACAGTATAATACTTTTATGATTTAAGATAAAGACACTGAATCAGGGGTTTGTTAATCTCTAGCCTATAGTCTCTAGTTAACCTCAACCCTCACCTCCTTTCCATCATCCCTCCTACAACATCTTGGTTTACCTTCATCCATAATATGCTATAAACTGCTCTATAATCTATATCCCTATTGCTGTGCTCTTTGTTAACGAAGGATCTTTGATTGGAGTATGTTCATCTAACCAGACCTTGTCCTTCTTGTTTGTCTTTCACTTAGATAAACTGACATAGAGCAAATTCTGACTGACAGAGTTACCCCTGCAGCAGCTTTTATATAAAGTGTCAGCTGTGACTTTCAAAATCAGTGGTGAAAATGGAATGGGAGCGCTGTCACATCACTGAATCTATATCATTTATATTTTCTTGTTTTCTGACTCCAGGGTCATGTGATTAATTTTGTTTGTTTTCTTCAATTGCATTATTATGCACTACTTTTTTTTTTTGCTCTTTAAAAAAGCAGAACATACAACAAAGGCTCAATCTTAGTTGAAATGTGGTTAAAACTGCCACAAATGTACCTGACTGAGATCCACGCAGTAGCCGTGTTTGTGGGCGAACACTGAGCCCAAGGCTGAGTGGAAACTGAAGCCAACCAGAGCCAGAGATAAAGCTGGAACAAACAACTCTCTGACCTGAGAAAGAGAGGGAAGGGCAGGGGGAGACAGTCTAGAGACGAGAAGGAGGACAAAGAAAAAAAAAGGAGAAATGACAGGTTGATCAACTGAATGACTAATTGATAATTACAAAAAGAAATAAAAATATATAGGATAATTAAGTAATGTAATTGATACCTCATAAATAATACATCACACACACACAACACTCTCTTAAAGCTATCAAGGAAAACACAATAAAGATAACTGGCTTATTTTCTATGATGAGATCAGAAGTATGAAGAACGAGAGGTTAGAAGGAGGTCAGAAAGATAAAGAGAGAAGAGTCATAGAGCTTTAATATTGGTTAACATATATAACCGATATATATATATATATCAAATTGAATGACAAGGAAAAACAGATACAGTTCTACTGACCCACTGGGTATGTGTCCCACCACCTGGACTCTGTGCTGTCCAGTCAGATCCATCTGCACTGACAGGATGGTGCCCAAGACAATCTGTGGGAGCAAAACAATGGCCGTGACTTTTTCTCGCACAAATGGTCCAGTTTGGAAAAAACAACAATATACAGTATTTTATATCTAAATGTCAGATCAATCAGTCTGTTCATACACATGCACATGGAAGCACACAAGCACATATATTATCAGAATCAGCTACTGTCTGTTCACAGATCCACAGCCAATAGCGATGGGTCGAAGCCATTTTCCTATCATGACGTGATCCCACAGGATTATGGAAAAGGTTTAAAGATGACCTTTCAGATGTCTCCAGTTTGTTGGCATTTCTGTTCACCATACCTCCACATTAAAAATCTTGCTATGGTTTCATACGTTCAAGATTATATTATTCCGTCTTTTTTATCAGATTGATTATATACCGAAAACACACTTTTGTATATTCAAGATAATATAAATATATAAAATGTTTTTATATTTACATTACAGTAACTAAAATAAGTGATCATTCCTTTAATAAATATAATAAATTGAGGTTTTGGAGCTAAAAACAGATTTTTATATAATTATGAGTCAATGAGTCATTCACCACTTCATCACTGTGGCATCTGTACATCTGGGTTTCATCTTATGGGCATGAGTCTACAGAGTAAGTGTGTGTGTGTGTGTGTGTGTGTGTGTGTGTGTGTGTGTGTGTGTGTGTGTGTGTGTGTGTGTGTGTGTGTGTGTGTGCATCCCTCACCAATATAAGTTCCCACGGTATAACCACAGGCAGCTTGTTCTTAAAGCGCTCATTCAGCATCTTGCCTCCAAACAGTATCACCATGGAAACCACGGAGACTGACAGAGTTCCTGGTACAACATTGGTCACTCCATGCAGAACATCCTTTAAAACCTGGAACACGCAGTTTCAAACAATTTGTTTGCTCTTTAAAAGCAAAAAATACAACGACAGGTAACTTTCAACTACCATATTTAACTAAAAGCTACTAATACTGTGAACAAACATCTGTATAGTGTCCTCATACACCTCCATGTCAGTTATGTCTGGAACATCTTCAGGGAAAGCTTTATTTTTCAGGTCAATACCTAAATCCTTAGACCTGGAGGTGTAATTTCATGTGTGAACCCCTCCATTGCATATCAGAAGTCATGGTCCAGTGGAGGGGGAAAACCACTACCTGCAAATAGCTGATAAAAAACCTTCCAAACCCAAGCAAGATCTTGAAATCCTTTCCACGTCAAGGTGACAAAGTTCATCTTTGAAGGAGTTTGGCGCTACCTTTGAATTTGCCCTATGGAGTGCCAAGAATAAAAAACTAGCAGGAGCAGTCTTTGCAAAAGTCTGAAGGGGATTTTAATTGCCAAGGCAACACATTGCCGAGATATTTCAATTGTTCAGATTCTAAGAGGGTAATGTGAGTCCACTAGATAGTCCAGTATTGAACCAGGACATCAGATATGACCTTCAGCTTGATGAAAAAACGACAAATTACACTGGCCTGCAGTGTTTTTGAAGTTTGAATTTGACCCTCCAAGTTGTAACCCTTAAACTCCAGTCCAGGGTCCTTCCCTGCAGAAATGTTACACACTGCCTTTTGACCTCAAAACTGCAGTCAGATCATATTTCATTTTCTATTCATTGCTTTCTGAAAGAGGATAAAACACATATTCTTCCAGTCACGAATAGACTAATTACAATCTGATTTAAATTTAATTTGAATGTCTGTACAGTTATGATATTGGCTGTTCAGGGGCAAATCAGCTCAAGAATCAAATCAAGAAACTGATGCTAAAATTCTTTACAAGATATCCATTTAGCTGATATAATAACCACATTTTAGATTTACAGGTAAACTGATTAAACCCACATGACAAAACCTGATGAATCTCATCACCAGAGGGAGAGAGACTAGCTTTGAGAGCCACCACAGAGGTGAGAGACCAGCCACATAACAGGATGGATGGTATGGATTCAAAGTCTTGCCCAAGGATACTACAGGAGTGTTGAAGCTTGCGGACATGACTGCATGTGCTTGTGTACATGTGTGTGGTTTAACAGACCCAAGCTGAAGGCAGTAGTCCAGTGTATCTCTGTGCAGGTATCCCAGTCATCAGTGGCAGCTGCAGGATGCCCACATGCAGACCTGCTGCTGTGGTGTAGCCTCTGATTACAGGATCAGACAGCCAGCGACACACACCATCTCCACCCAGCAGGTATAGCAGGAGCTGAAGCATTGCACACACACATTTTGGTATCTGTGATTAATGCTAGGTCTGACACAATTTTACATCCAAATGGCCTCTGCCCTTCATTCACTCTGCTCCTGTGTTTGACATTTTTGTATTAATCACTACTGGCTCTTCTAAACACCACCAGCCTATTTCTTGTACAAGTTCTTATAAACCCAAAACTTTAATAATCATAAAACCCAAACCCCAAACAAGCTCCAGGCTGTCATCTTGCGAATAAGCCCTCATGTGACTCTGGGCATGTTTTATTTAATCCAAATACTTTGAAATCCAGAAAATGCCTAGAGTTAATACAGAAGTCTGTGTAATCAATTTAAATGACATCACCTGAGGATTCTGGTGTCACAGACTGACCCCAATATCTTCAGAAACCTGGCTTAAACAGTAAATACATGATTCTGAGATTTCCTTACATAACTGTAACTTATAAAGCATAGACAGAGTGGGAAGTAACTGATTCTGTTTTAAATGCTGTCACTATACCACAGCCTTTTGAACTTATAGTTTTAACATAAATATAAATAATTTGAGTAATGTTATGGGTGTATACAGACCAGTCTCTAGTGCAATCAATAAATTAGCACACAATAACTCAGATGATGGCTCTATGCAACTTTAACCAAAATTGGTGGCAAATGAATCAGGTAGTCCAAAAGATGTTTGAGAATCTCAGTTTGTCTGATTGATGAGCTGACCAGGTCTGATTTAAAGGATCCTTCTAAATTAACACTGATTCTGTTCAATAGGTCAGACAACATTACTAGCTTGGCTTTAGTGAACGCCTGTCCTCTAACCTGAAGTGCTAGACTGGAAAGGTCAAACTCTAGGACTGTTATTACTCAGTGACCCTCCTAAAGGTTATATACACGGACCTTTAGTGGATGTTTGTTGGGAAAATGTCTCCCCTCCACCTCCCCCTTCAAAATGGGGCCAGAGGTCAGAGGGGAGTGTCAGTGAGTGTGTACATACTGTTTGTCCATGTATTGTCTATTGTGTGTGTGTGTACCTGTATGAGGCCACAGAGAAAGGTGAGCTGTATCGCCACGTTCACTTTGGCTGCTTCCATATCAATCTGACTCTCTTCAACGCCGTTGCTAAGCAACTCCACGTTAGCTGTCACAGACCCAATCATAATGGCCAGGAAGGCAAACGAACCTATCACACATAAATAAACACAGAAGTTTTTAACTCACTGATTAAGTGATTAGGTTCAAGGGTAATCTAATGGATTTATATTGTGTCGCATTGTGTTGTAGCCTTGATTAAACCACAACAGAAATAAGAAGCTCAGATTATTGTAGAACTACTGTAATTTCACCAGGTTGCGTTTTTCTTAAGTTTGCAAGGCACTTTAACATGTGGAGGACTGCACCAAGCAGTTTCTAGATATGGATGTCCTTCCAGAAAAATAAGGACTGATAGTCACCGATGGAGAGGTGTCTGGAAGTGCCAAAGATGAAGTAGATGATCAGAGGATAGAATGAGGTGTAGAGACCAAACACTGGAGGAATTCCCACCAACATGGCATTGGCCATACCTGGGATAGAGGAGGAGAGGTGAAGGTGAGAAGTGTGCTTTAAATGAACAGCTACTGTGTATTAAACCATCATTATTTGAGTGGTGGCTCTGTGTAAAAAAAGAATTTTAAAGTCTCTGTACTCATGAAACATTCTCTTCCTACCAACCAACCATCACCTTTATATTGTATACTTATATATTGTAGTTGGAGTTGCTACATTATGCACATGTATTCATCCAGTGGTACGCTTCAGCTTGCACCTTTCTTATCTGTAGTCATAGCGGAAAATATTTAATGTTGTAGATGTAATTTAATGTTCATGTTTATGTCTTTAAGCTGTAAAATACACTGCAGATGACCTATTGTTGGATCATATTATGGCAGCTTGTGGGTGTTCAAACCTCATTAAGACTCTAGACGATATGTGATTATCATCTGGTGCTGCTTTCTCACCCTGTGGCAGCTGTATGATCCCAACACTGACTCCAGACAAAAGGTCTCCAATGGCATTTTCTCTGATGGAGTAGTGAGGTAGCCATGACAGGATAGGAAAAAAGCCCAGCAGGAAGCTCTTCAACCTGGGACCAGAACACCTGGAGAAACACACACACATATGCACACACAGGGTTATAGGCCATTTATCTTCAGATAGATCTGTTAGCCTTCAAAACCGGATAAGGCCCAAACTGGCATGTAGCAAGGCCAAAAACTAAAACCTATCCTTTGACTCACCGACATCGTGCTTTCACCCTCTCCAAAAATGGCAGGGACTTCTTTTCTACTCGCTCCCCAAGGACATCCAGCTGTGATTTGTCCAGGGCAACAGCGAGATGAGGCTGCCTGTCGTGAGGAAGGCCACTTCGATCAACGCTGTCCATCTGGAATCAATGTCAAAGATTATTGATAGTACAGCTTTTCTCATGTTTCAATACAGGGCGTGTTTAATGTGTCTCCTGCATTTTTCTTTATGTATGTAAAATGTTTGTACGAAGTTAGAGGACAAAGAAAAAGGACGAGTAGTAGTTACTGTATAGATAACCAAGACAAACCAAAGCAGTGACTGACCGAATCTGTATCAGCATGAAACCACACGAGAACAAAGAGTTCACATGTGCAACAGCATGCATGTATGAGGATAACACACAAACACACACACAGCTCTCACACGTGAGTCAGGGGAAGGTAGAGAACAGCCTTGAACTCTGCACATTACAGTGAGTTTACAGCCCTTTTTCTCCTCCCCTTCACCCCCCCTTTCAGTACGTCTGAATAGCTCTATTATCACAGCCCAGCTTTCAGAGACACAGTGTGAATGAGTGTGTGTGTGTGAAAGAGGGAGACAGAGACAAAGTCTCCCTCTTTCACACACACACACACAAAGAAAAAGAGTAAATCAGAAAGATAATTATTTTCTCGCTTTTATCTATTTTAAAGTATTTCCAATTTTTGAAAGTCATGTGAAATTGATTTAATGACTGACATGAAGGAATGAAGAATGAGAGGCACATGTAGTGGGAGGAAGCCAAAGAGAATAAAAAGAAAAAAGAAAAACACATGCTTTTTACATGTTTTTATTGTCCTTTTAACTCACCACAAGAAAAAATTTGAATGATCCTCAGGTCATTAAATTATCCTTACAGAAACTTCAACACAACATTAAAGAATAAGATGTCAACCTCTCAAAGTTTTGTCAGCAACTTTATTTTATAGAGGAGGTATTCATCTTTACTGGGCAAAAAAAATCTAAAATATAGTATTTCAGAACATAAGACACACTGATCTATCTATCCTCATCACTCTGGATTTGACAGTGGTGGTTAAAATACAGCCCTAATAAAATAAAATAATACATTTGAGGAAAGCTTCCTGTCAACTGTCAACTGTCCACGCAGCACTGATTCTTCAGTAGTGTAGCTGTCTCAAAAGCAGCATGAGGTTTTTGATGCGTTCAGCACGGCAGCGAGGCGTCTGGTGCAGGGGCAGCTCGAAGAATGAAAAGGTGAAGCTCCGAGAGAAACTGAGGTTAGTGACAGGTCGCAGTGGTGGGAGGCGGGGAGGATGGGGCACCCGATGCTGGGGCAACACCTTCACCCGCCCTCCCTTCATCCGCAACTCTCTAACCCCTCCATCTGCAGAGACAGATAGAGATAAGCATGGGGGAAGTGAAGGAAAATGTTAGGAATAAAAATATAACCATAAAATGCTCCGGAAAGTTACTAAGTGGACTTCTGAACAGAAAACACTGCCACGAATGCCACATGCAGACATTATTACAAAACTAAAAGGACATCAAAAACCTGAAAGTGGAAGGTTGCACTTAAGTGAAAGATAAAACTACTTTTAACTGCACACAAACCTCACAAAGAATTCAACCATGGCCAACATTTTGATCTGTCATAGCAGAAGGAATAGCCAGCCTAGCCTCTCCAAACCAAATGAATAACATGACTTTGCACTTTTCAAATTGCATGCAGGTAATATGCCAATCCTTCCCATTAACCTCTGTGAGGTGGTGTTGTATAAAGAGTTACAAAGTCTGCATATGGAGGATTGATGGCTCATGCAAGTCAGTGTTGACTAAGTATTAACTATGTTATCTGATCTTTTTCTAACAAAGTAGTACCAAACTGCAACATTTTCACAACCACTTGGTAATATTGTTACCACAGTGATGAAGTTTACCTGACTTCTTCCATTTCTGCACTTCCAAAACTCATAAAATGACACGTGAAAGGCTCCACAGAGGTTTGGTGAATCACCTGCATGCAAAATTGGACTTTGGCTTCAGCACTGCACCACAATTTAAAAGTGTCATCTTATTTGTACTTAGATTGAAGAGGCCAGGTTGGAATAGCACAGGTGTGTCTAAATGGAATTGAGCCAACATAATTTAATTATTTGCACCTGTGCTTTTCCTACTGTGAGACAAATCCAGTTAAATGGATTGGTCGACATTTTGACTTGTCACAGCAGAGAAAACACTAAGTGACCTAGTGACAGTGAACAAATGCACACAGTAGACCTCCCCCAAGTGGAATGCACCTGTGAAACCAGTCCATTAGCTAGTCCTAGTGTAATCATAGCTAGTTTTAGTAATAGCCTACTGTGTTTGTCAGCTAACATTCAAACACCCATTATGAAAACAAAATATTTTATCATTATCTATTTAATATTAAATAGATATGCTAACAGTTACCTAGTTATGATTGTTAGCTCGGTAACGTGAGTGCAGCTCGTGTTATCCTTTTTGACATAGTGTTAAATAAATCATATAGCTTATATTGTAAGTGTGCATATCTTTTTGTCTTCATGTGTACCTGAACACATTTTCTTCTAAACTAGAGAAATGTTGAGAAAGAAGAATATTTAGTAATATTGGTTATAAGCTGCATAGAACTTTCCCTTTCCTGTGAGGAAAATTGTAAACGTTACATCAGAAATGAAAACATGAGCTAGGCTGACATTATTTTGTCATCACCCTGGCTCTTGTTCCAGCCATACCTGCACTGTCCTGATGGACTGCAGCAGGTGGAGATGGGACCTCAGAGTTAAAACTGGAACTTGAAACTTCCTCGACTTCGGCATTCTGCCTCCCACGATAAGGGGTGGATGGTGTGGGTTGAGGAGCAGGAGGGGGTGGAGGGGCAGGAGGCCGTGGAGGGATTGAGGTAAAGGAGGGTTCGGAGAGAGCCAGACCTCCCCAAGGCGTCATGGTTGTGTCTGAGAGGAGGATGGAGGGAGGCCCTGGATGAGGATGAGAGGAGGAGGAGGATGATGATGTTTGACGCCGGTTGCGTTTTCGGTGCTTAGCCTGATGGAGAGCCGGGGAGGAGAGAGGTGGCTTGGCTGTAGTAAGACAGGCGAGATCAGAGGAAACAAATAAGAACACACAATGAAGCATAGTTAAACTGTGGTGGTCTGACTTAAAATCCCATGGAAGCAAACATCTGTCCCGATGAAGTGTCTTTGAGCAAGATACACTGAATCCCATTTACATGTCTGATGGCAGTTTTAAAGCAGCACAAAGAAAGTTACTCAAGTAGCAGGGATATAAAATAGTAATGTGACATAATATCAATGCTGTATCCTAATTCCATATTATATAATGCTAAATACAATATGTGGTTCACAGTGCACAATTTTTTTAACAGGAAAATGGTACAAACATCGACATCAAACTCCAGTTTTAGAATGCTCTTGCCCATTTTAAACTTAATTGTGGTATTTGTATTAGATTAAATTGTGGGATATCACTGTCATACCCAAAACTTCAGCACTGTCTGAGTGAAATTGCAACATGCTTAATAGTAAAACTAAAAATAGATATGTTCAATGCATCTGTATTATTGGGATAAGGAATGTATTTGGCCGATATATTGCAGCTAGAAGGACTTAATGTTCTTTATTGCAGATTACAGCAGATATAGCAGCATCAGCTTGGGAAAATATGATGAAATAATAACATTTATACCTGATCCTTTAACCATGATAATCATAATAATAACTGTTGAAATTTATATGAAGGCCTGCAAAGTTATTTGTTATGAAAGAGAAAAGACTGCTGCATGTGTATATAAATGTTTTGTTCTTTGTACGTGTTGATATTAAATGCCAACAGCAGATGAGATGAGCATAAAGCTGTTAAGATCTTCTTTCCTGCAAGGCAATTACTGAGAATTAATTAGTGTGACTTCGGCCATCTGGTTGATCAGAGACGGAACCTTAATTCAAACTAAATTATAAAAAAAATAAATCGACATTCATTAATGAAATATTTTAAAACTGTATAAAAGTGTAGAACAGGTGAATTAAACAGTTTTGCACAATGTTGTCAATACAATATTTTGTTCACACAGACTAATTTTGATCTTGTTGGTGTTTGTTACTGTTTTTGAATGAATGTAAGAAGCTGTACAATACTGTAATCTTAGTAATCAAAACATGTCACTTATTTGAAGTATTACACAGGCACTATTAAGAAAACAGCTTAAGTGAACAAACTGGATATCATCACAAAGATGCTGCTGTGTAGTATAAGTGTAATCAAAACTTCTTATTTTCATTTGCTTAATTAATGTATAAATTATTTAACGTCAAAGTTAAAGTTACACCACTGTAGGATTTGACCCTAACAATGAAACTTCAAATGACACACATTAACTGATGATCAAGTTTGTCCAAAACATGCTCGTGAGTACTCCTCCATCCTCTTGCTGCATAATAGCCTCTGTCAACGAAGAGGTGAGTGGGTCATGAGATGATCACCTGTTGTTTTGCTTCCAGCTGTACCAATCAGAGGCAGCCGCTGACGTGACATCACCAATCCAGGAGCCTGACAAGTAAAAAAATCAATATTTATTCTGTTTCACAACTGACTCTTTGACTCTAGCGATACAAGCAGCTCAGAGTTTTATAAAGTTAAATATTCTCTACTAAATAGTTTCTACTCATTCATTTACTAAACAGATTGACACAAACATGTAAAGACATTAGCATTTAGATATATGCACCACTGTGCCTGTAAGTACAGCCCGAGGAGCATTACTGTAGACCTTTAATCTTGTTACTTTATCCTCTACTTTAATATTAAATAATATCCTCTTTCAGAACTCTAATCACTTGTTCCTTGACCCATGACCTATCAGTCCACTAAATACTGATGAACTTTAAAAAATGTGAGAATGACATTTTTAACACATTAACACACAGAACACATTGTATTGTAGATATACACATTCAAAGGGAGGTTAAACTCATGGTGTGTTAAAAAGCTGGTGCACTTGATGTAGAGCTTTTTTTAAGTTCAGGATCAAATGTATGAGTGACAATTTGAAAAGGGATGTGAAAAAAGTCAGTGCTCTGTCCTTTCTGATAAAGAAAGAAAGATAAGAAAAATCCTCTAAAATGAAGGACATCTTCTTAAGTTTCTATATAAAAAAAGCATTTCAGAGTTGTAGATTAGGTTTAAAGGCAGGAGATAAATGGCACATCATCAGAAGTACTGATGAAAAGCTCTGTGTGTGTGTGAGAGAATGTGTATATACCTCAGTGATGGGTGTAAATTGTCACTCCTTCTGTACGTTGGCAGCAGAACAGAAGTCACTTCCTGTCTCTCCGCATGTTGTTTGAGGACTGAAGATCACTAACTCAGATCAAATATTAAATTTAAAAAAAGACTCTTCCGTTAAAGTATAAATCGCACATCCCGGTCTTGGAAAGCGTTTTCCTCTCTGTGTCTCATCTTCACACATCAATCAGTCCTTTCCTTCATTTTCCTGACTCGTCCTTCCTGTAATTTCCTCACTCCTCTCTGTTGGTCTGTCTTGCTCTTCTGCAACCCAACAAACACCAGCTGTGACGCCCAGTGCAGCAGGTGCCTTCTCCATTTCTGTCTCCCCCCTTTACTCCCTCCTTGCCAGCCTCACCTTTACTTTATCAGTACTGGTGCTTTCACTCTTCCACCTCTCTTTTTTCTCACCCTTTCTTCCACTTGTAAGTGATAGTGGTGGTTACAGAGGTACTTTTGGCTCTTGCACAACAACAAGAGATGCATATTCTTCTCTTTTTGTAAGTGTCAGAGGTAATGAACATGAAAGCTTTATTCAGGCCATATCCTTCCCTTTTTCATCCTTTCCCCTCTCCCCTCTCTGTCTCTCTCTTCATTTTCAGGGTGACATTAGTCCTTTTTCCTCTATCCTCATCCTTCTTTCCTACTGTTGTGAGTGGCAGGTGGTGAGATCGGTGCTTGACAAAAGGCAATGTGAGACGAGGCTAAAATATTAAAATATTCATGGATACCTGCAGTCTGCCCCTTCATGGGCTCTTACCCCCGTCTAGCCCTCCACACACACACACACACACACACACACACAGATATTGACAAAAGTGCATCGGGCAGGCAGGTATACACAGATTTCATTTATCCAATGGGAACATCAGCATTTCAAACCATCAGAGAGAGAGAGAGAGAGAGAGACAGAGAGAGAGGTGCACACTTCATCTAATATCTACATTTTCCAAGCAGGTAACTGTGAGTCACAACACACACACACACACACACACACACACAAACACACAGACAGACACATATCCTGTCTGCAATGTATGACATACAACATGGTGCAGGTAAACACGCTGTTAGCAGCCCCACACTTCATCTGACACAGCTACATTTGCATACCAGGCAGACACACACAACACACACATACACAGCAAATATGCTAATAATTATGCACACAGTCCCATATCAACCTGCCACTTAAGCAGTATTAGCATTTCATATCACAACACATTCTGCTTCAACAGTGCAAAATTAGAATTTCAGAACACATGCACAATATAATCACAGTACGAGTGGGCAGGCTTATACAAACACCCACCTTTGACCAAACACACACTCCAAGTCCACACTCTTCACTTAGTGTGTATGAAAATAGAAACTTAAATAATCCCAAAACAATTTAGAAACTACTTCTCTGTAACTGGATAGACAAAACTGTGCATGCACAAATACACACACTGTCTTTTTCTACTGTGTGTAATAATAAACAGCTCTGTTTTAGGCACTGACATACACACTTCAATACATGTGAGGATCCTCACTGGCTAAGTGTAACCCTAACCGTCACAATGGCACGTCCAACCAGCCCTTAGCTTGTCCTTTATCTAAATGAATTGTAACCCTGAGCCTAGTACAAAGTTTAAACCCCCAGACCAAATGAAGAAGTTAGGACCAGGAAACAGTTTTTACGGTAAAAAGAAACTGAGTTTGGTTGCCAGAATTTTACCGTAATAAATACAGTACAACCTTTTCTAATATTACGATAAAAGGATATTAGTATTGTTGATTTCACATTTAAGGTTGGCCTTTTATTCCATATTTTAAAATGTCTGTAGATTTTAGGATGACAAATGACAGTAAAAGGCTGTAAAACATGTCATTAAATATTACAGCGTTTTACTGTACAACAAACAGTCTCAGATATAAAATACTGATTTATTTTGCATAAAATCCCTGAAAATTATGTAAAAATAAAGGTTTTGAAATATGACAATGCAAGAAAACACAGTCATACTTCATGGCATATTTTACAACCTTTTACTGTCATTATTTGGCAGTTTAACACTGTAAAATCTACAGATATTTTTTACAGTGTAGACCCAAACCTTTTTAGGTTGTGATCACTTGAAACAAACTAATGGCCCATCCTCACAGGATATAGGGGTTGTGAGTAGTTCAACCAGAGTGATTTTTCCTAGATTGTCATATGAAATAAACTTTAGAGGTCTGAGGATGCCATAAATAAGAAATTCCCGACTTATCAGGCAACACCTCAGGGGTTTCTCACGAACTACAGCTCCATGGGACTTGTCTGGTCTACTCAGGGATCCTCTGCACTCTGCACTGCTTAATCAATCTCTAAACAACCCCTGCAATGATTGTGGCATTTTAAATGTATTTCATCACATTGTCTAGCTTGCCTTGGTCTTTAAGAAAATGGGAGTCCCAGGGCTGTCTTTCAAGTACACAGCTTTATTTCCTGGCTGTAACATGCTGTATTAAAAATAACTCGTCATTTCAGCCATCTCTGTGCAGTGTGGTGCTATTCCCTGAAGGAGACCACAGATGGCCCAAACACATCAGAGCTGGTTTTAATGTTCGCTTGAAATAGCCATGAAGATTTTAATGTTTCCTTCATGAACACCAAATGCTGCTCAGGCAAGCAGAAAAGAAGGATATGCTTTAGCTTCAGAGAAGTCACAACAAACTTTAATCAGTCAACTCCTTAAGAGAAAAAGCTGTTGTCTCTCTTTGAGGAATATAGTTAATATTTTGTAATTTGCTTTTCATTAAAACTTAACTGAACTGCATAAACAATATTTAGCTTGATAACTACAGTAAGAATGACAAGAAATGGAGAATAAATAAACTTTATTAAAAATGAATTTTTAAAATTGAGTGATTAAAAGTGAAATTAACCTGATATCAAATCATACAGCTGCAATCAAGAAATTGCACAGATAATCAATAAATAATATTTAAAACGTGTCCATTGAGAAAGTGACTGTTTGGAACGCTGCCATCTTTTGATTCCGCTTATGTTGACTTTTCTTGTAGAGTCACTTTAACTCTGTGGTCCACCTCCTCCTTTTCTCTTTCTCTTTTTGTAGTCCACTTCTCTGCATCCATCTCTGGATTTCTGACTTGTAGTAGCTGGAAGCCCTGACCGCAGACCAGCAACCATCCGCTCTTTTCTCTCTTCTTGCTCTCAAAGGAAGCCTTTAAATCTGTCTCGCTGTTCACCTCACTCTCAGTTGTACCGTCTATCTCTGTTTGATTTCTATGTTCACTAGCTGTCTCACCTCCCGTCTTATCACTGCTTGTACAAACTGGGCCACCTGTCTTGCAGTCAGCTTCAACAGTTTCTTCACCCTTGACCTCATCAGCTGTTTCTTTATCCTTACTCACTCTCCCACCTGTCTCACCCGGAGTTGGTTTTAATCCAGTTGGACTCCCCTTCCCTCTCCAAATTGCAATTCCCTGCTCAGACTCGAGCCTTGTTTTCCTCTTTTCCTCCTCCTCTGTTGATTCCCCCTCCCAAACTGCGAGTCCTGCAGCATCTGCGACGTGGGAGCACAGCGCCTTGATGTGGCTGATGCCGGTACTGCCAACCCTCCACATGCAAACCCTTTGATCTGAAGAAGTGGAGACCACAAGGCCTGGGCTCAGGAACTTCAAGGCAGTCAGAGGGGCAGCGTGAGCCAGTGGGATGTGAGACTGAGAGTGAAGATGAAGATGAAGCCTGTTTGAGGGTTGGACCTTTCCATCTTCTGGGTATTGCACCATTATCATGGACACTGTTAGCTGCCCATCATCCCCTCCGCTAGCAACAGTTACCAGGCAACCGCCCCCTTGTTGTCCCAGTTTATTTGCCCAAACAGCCAATGCGTTGACGCCGCTCTGGTGGGCAGGAATGTCGAGGCAGGGGATTGGCGGAGTAGTACCAGGCGATAAGAAAGACACTTCAGTCAGGTCCCACACTGCAATTTTGCCATCTGTCGCAGCACTAAACAGCAGCTTATACCTGAGAAAGAGACATTAATACAAACACACAGATGTGAGACTTTCATATTTTCACAAAACAAAATGTTGGAAATTGAAGGTTAGCCTAATTCCACTAAGCTCTTAATATTGTATTTCTCTCATCTGCTAATCACTACCCTTTCCTTCAAAAGAAATATATATCAGAAAACAATTAGTGGTCTGGTTCTGATGGATAACTATAACGTTGTAATGAAGTGTAATTAATCATGGGATCACCTGTTGCCTTTTCCATCCTCCAGGCTGCAGGTGGCAACACTGAGCACACAGCGCTGATGGTGAAACGTCTCCCACAACAAATCAATCTGACGTTTAACTTCACTGACTGAGAAAAGTCTGAAAAAGACAGTTATGCAGGTGAGAAGACAAAACGAGGAAGGGAGCCAGAACAACTACAAGACAGTATATTATAAATTCAAATCAAGTACAAGTAATCAAGTACACAACTTGATTGAGGAGCCAGCATTTAAAGGGAAAGCATTTTTGTGTTGGTTTTCGGATGCGTGACGGACACCAACCTGAGAGCTCCATCACTGCAGGCCAGAGCCAGAAGACGACAGTCTGTCTTTTCATCCACCACCACCACCACAGACATGTACCTGAGAACACGCAGACACAAGAGGTAAGACTAGATGCTAGAATGAAGGAACAAAGTAAGGAAGACAAAGAGTTGGAAAAAGTCCATCTCTTTATGGGTGACTGGATGACATAGCCTCTTATATCAATTCCTGTTCGTGCCTCCTCCATTACAACTATTAACTTGCCTTGTTTCTGGATCCATTTTCACCATCTTGTGTCGGTTCCGCCTCCTCTCCCACTGCTCGTCCAATCGGTGATGGGCCACCTGGATCACCTGGCAGGAGGGAATTAGTCTCTGCCTGTCCCAACTGATCAACAGCCGGTAACACTGTATCTGAGCTCGCCCGCCAGCTGACACGAGCAGAGCAGACAGAGACTGAGTCTGGTTTTCACTCCCTCCCTCCGGATGCGTGACTGCCGTCACCGTCCGAACACTTGAGATGTGATCAGTGATAACAGAGAGGACTTTGATTCTGCCCGAGTTAGGATGTACTGCGAGGATGGTTAAGCTAGTGTCCTCTCCTCCAGTCACCACTATCTCCCAGTGCCCTTCCTCTCTTTGCACCTCCTTTACTTCATCTTTGAGTCTACTCCTTCCCTCAGTTTCAGTCACATGTCCTGTACTTGTTGTTTCAGTCCCATTCCCGAGTCCCCTGATCCTCCCCAGCCTGCAAACACACCCAATCCCCCTCCCATGGACGCCCTCTCTCAGGCCCCATCCTCCAGCCCTTCCTGCTTTCCCAGCCCAACTCATTGTCTCTCCAGGGGGTTGTGAAGCCATGACAGCCCCCTGCTTGATGAAGACCAGAGTTCCATATCCAGGCCAAATCCCTTTGTGGGATGGCCAGAGACCCCAGGAGCGATGCCCCCCACCACAAGGTACTGCAAGCAGCCTCTCCTGCTTCACTGGGTCCCAAACCACAAAGTGGATGGCATGAAAGCCAACGATGACAAATCTGGCTTCTCTTCCTTTGTTCTCTTTTGTCTTTTCTTCTTTACCAAAGCTCCCCTCATCTTTTCCCTCCTCTGTAACCTCCAGTTTTTCTGTCATGTTGTGTTTCTTTGTGTTGTCGTGGTTCTCACATTCCTCCTTGTCCTCTTCCCCTGGAATTTCAGGTTCAAGGATCAAAACCCTCTCCAGCCACTCCATACCTTTACAGGCCCGCTGGACTCTGAGAACCTCCAGCTGAAGCCCTCCTTTGTTCTCTACACTCTTTTCTTCAAGTTTTTTTGGTGGAGCTGGATGCACTCTGAAGACTCTCACACAGCCGTCCCTGCCAGCGCTGTACAGCAGTCCCTGGTACTCACACACTGAAGTTACACCCTGTTTTCCATGCACTCCAAACAAGCAGCTCAGTGGATGCAGCGTTAGGTCAGTTTGTTCCTTGCCTGTCAGCAAGCTTTCAACTACGCTTTTGTCATCTCCCATCTTTTGCTCCAGTTTTCCTCCTTCCTGAAACAAAAGCAGGGAGCCTCTCCTGTCCCCACACACCCACAACAACTTTTCAGATGCGGAGTGGAGGCACACTGCAGCTGTCAGCCAGCGTTTGGCACAGGAAGGAAGGAGGAAAGAAGGAAGAGGATTTATATTGAGAGCTAAGGAACGCTTTTCATCTAATTTTACATCTATACACCAGCGATAGACAAGTCCTTCAGCACCTGATGCTAGTAAAAATAACCTCTCTTTTGCCACTTGCCAAATAAGACTATGAATCTTCCTAGGTCCACCTGTGAGAAGAATCCCACACTGAGGATGAGAGATGGGAAAGACCTGTATGGACCCACTGAGGTTTCCCACAGCACACAGATGAACTTTTGCTGTTGCGTCCTTCACACTGACAGTTATTGTTTCCATCACACAATAAGACTGAAACTCAGGAGATCCATGCCAGACAATCTCCCACTGCCCATCACTATATTGGTAAACTATTCCTTGGTCAGTGCAAACCACAAGCTTACTCTGACTGCAGCTTGCATTGTCATTCTCTTCCCCTGCTATACAAACCACTTTAGGTAAGCCTTGACCAGGAAATTTCAGGTCATTTAGCTTCTCTGTCACTGCTTCCTCTGATTTGTCTGTCTTCTCCTCTCTACCTTCCACCCTCCACAACCTGACTCCTCCATCTGCCCCTCCTGTAGCCACCCATCTCTCTTCATCTTCTGTCCCCTCACTGACTGCAAGTGCACGAACGCCCCCTGCTTTGTGTCCCTTCAATGTACGCACCACCTTACCACCTCCAGCCCAGTCCCAGACTAAACAGGCCCCATCCTCCCCAGCACTGAAAACATTCCCCGGAGAGAGACGCACTGAGAACACCCTGGCCTGGTGTCCATATAGAACCCTTAAACAAACAGGATCCAAGTGCCCACATTTACCTCCAGGACCCCCTAAAGGACCAACACCCCACACCCTTATGCTGCGGTCATCAGAGGCTGAAGCCAGCCATCCTTTCTCCTGAAGGTAAGAGATGTTGAAAATGACACCGCTGTGGCCAAGCAGGCGTCTCTCAACTGGAGCTTTGCACTCAGAGTTGTTACTTTTGTCTCCTCCTCCAGGCTTCCAGAGAACCAGCTGGTTGAAAACAGTCCCTCCTACTACGACAGTATCTGCCCAGGATTCATGCACCAGAAGGAGGGCAGAGTACAGCAGACACCCCTCCAGACAGGAGCGCTGAATCAGGGCATTTCCTGTAATGACATCTAGGAGGAGAGCACTGTTATGGGCTACCGCCACACAAAGCAGTGAGTGTTTGTCTCCTGAGAGCCAGCGGACATCCAGGGCCCAGTCCTGGAGCTCCATGAGGGGACCCAGAATCTCCAAGTACAGATGCTCCCCATCACGGAGATCCACATGGAGCCTCACCAGCCTCACAGCCTTGCCTCCAAACACTGCTAGGTCATAGAAGTTGGGCTCTGAGGTGGACCTCAGTTCTGAGAATTGAGAAGATAAAAGTGGAATAAACGCAAAACAATATATGTAAACAAAAAATTTGAATAAGATGGCTGGTGAGTGCAAACTCTTCACCAACACTACACAGTTATCCTACAGGCCAGAGAAAATATTTAGAATCAAGATTCTACATTGAATTATTTAATAATTAATGGTGAAATTTCAGCAGATCTCTTACCAACTTAAATATTTTTTGATAAACTTATTTGTTTTAAGACAGCGGCCTTCTGAGTACCTGCATAGTCATATCAGTGCACAATCCACATTTCATTCCAGCTCTAAAAGTCACTACATCTGTTGCCACGAGTCATTGAAAATCAGGCTCTAATTAATATAACAGAAAAAAAATGTATTAATCAATGAATCTTATTGACATTAGAAACAAGAAGAGTGAAAACAAACCTTTCTCTTTCCCATACGTTCCTGTGGCAGAACTCTGCGGTCGGACAGCCGTCAGACTTCTAGGTCTTATCCCATGGATCCTGTAGTGGTGGAGCACGCTCAGTGAGGCACAGGCTTTAGGGCGAGGTCTGAGACTGTACACCGTCAAGACTGGACCCTCACCTGCCAGGTAATTGTGACAAACATTTAGTTAGGTGTGTTGAGTGATTTACAGCATCCAGTTTTCTTTCAAAATAAGAAAGAGCAGACACACTCCCCTTTACAAAGACATATTACAAACCACATTTAAGGCTCAAACTGTATTTGTTTGTTGTTCTTTATTGATTTCCAACATTGTTGCCTACCTGTCAGCAGAAATGCATCCTGAAGGAACTCCAGAGCTGTGACTGGAGCTACCAGGGCGGCTGTCTCCATCTCTTCAGATTAAATTGCTTTCACTGAAGAATCATTGGTGCCTGAAACACTTGTCAAAGATTGTAAAGGCAGAAAAATAGCAAAAGAAAGCTAAGAGCAAGAGCACTTCTCGTGTTATTTGGTGGGTACAAACAAAGAGAAGTAGTTTTTCTAGACCCATAACAAGGCGGCTACATTCTTAACTCACAAGATGTCTCAAACGCCACATGATTTATGTTTAAAATCTGCTTTAAAATGTCTTTTTATTTCTATCCACGATCTGCAGGACTGTACCCATGTGTTTCTCTTCTGTCTTCCGCATGTTCTAACCAATCAGGATACACTGCAGGCCTCGTGACCGCTGATTGGTTAGAAAATAGGTTAGTCGTATTTGTATTGAAGGGAGCGACACACGTGACTGTTGTGCTGCCTTTAAGTGTTTTCTGGAAAAAAAAAGAGTTTGTTTAGCATCAGCTTAGATTTTTAAAACGAGAAGTACGCTGGTTCTTCTGTTTCTTGGTTCCTTTTTTTCCTAACTTTACAACTTACTTGGACATGTAAATGTATGTTTTTGTTCCTTTACTACAGCGGCGGATACAATTTATTTTCTAATGCTGAGTTTGAGATGAGTTTTTATTTTAATTTTTTTGAAATATCATTAAAATAATATTCGGCAAATGAAAGTCAGTGTTGCCTCTATGTAGATATTGTCCTAAATTGGAGTAACATCATCAATATGCAGAATAGTCCCATTTAAAACCGCATCTTCCAAGAAGACCGTGAACGCGTCATGGCAGTAGACGGTAGGTTGCTTGGCCGGTAGCCGTCCAGCTAAATGGAAAGTAGCAATACTTCACGGCTAACTATGCCCGGGAAATGTAAATTCAAAGACTCCTGGCTCTCAAAGGGAATTTACAAGGACTGGCTGGTAAAGGACGTCCAGGACATTCACTTCGCCCGATGTAGAGCCTGTTGTAAATCAATCAAACTTATGACCATGGGCGAGGCAGCACTCACCAGCCACGCAGGGGGAGCTGGCCACAAAGCAGCGGTCCGCAAGCTAGTGGAAGGTAGCTTAGCTTCAGCCTCCGAGAAAACAGCCTGAAAAGATAAAAGCATGTCAACAAGGGTCTGTCCGTGCATGCCGCCAGCCTCGCTGTTTGTTTAGCTGATATGAATGTGTGTTGTGTTGTAGCAGTTAGTGGTGTGGGTGTGTGTGTGTGTGTGTGTTTGGCAACAGTCCAGATGTGTGTGTGTGTGTGTAAACATCTGTCCCACCACAGCTGTTCGCCTCCGTGTTATTCTTTATGTGCACGTTTCATATCAACTAATACACCTCGTAGCTACTGCTGTGTGTCTAATGTTGGAGTGAGATAGTGAGATGCTCAGTGCTGGAATGTAGTTGAGTACATTTACTCAAGTATTGTCCTTGTACTGGTACTTTAAGTAAGCCTTATCTTTTAATGCTACTTTATTTATACACATGGTCTGCTACATCTCAGAGAGAAGTGTTGTCCTTTTTATTACAAACGTATAAACCGATCAATTTATTAATGGATTCATAATCAGCAGATATAATAATCAGTTACAGTCCAATCAGTTGAACTCCACCTCAACCAGCTACAACAGCAAAACTGCTTTTACATTACATTAAAGAGTATTAAAAATCTAATGATATAATATATAATGGTATAACAGTCACAGTGACAAAAAAAAACAAACATAGGTCATGATGAACAAGATACAAAAGTCTATTACATGAAATGATCAAATGTAAAGAGAGGCCAAAACACAAAGGCAAAGTCAGTGGTACACACATGGAAGCACAAACCCATGACTAAATAGAGATAACAGAAATGGGAGGAAAAAAATAAAGTGCAGCACAGCCAGGGGCACGCGATATTGGTGCAGTATGAATGCCTTTACTTTTAATACTAATAATAAACTGGTGCAGTATGAATGCCTTTACTTTTAATACTAATAATAAACTGCTACTCATATGAGTTCATTTTCCTGCCTAATAATCCCAGAATTAGTACTTTCACTTAAAATAATCTGAATATTTTATCCACCACGGTTTAATGGTATTCATTCACAATCTTTTTTATATGCCATAATATAAGAGTTTTAAAAATCAGCCAACACTTCCCTGCAGCTGTAATTCAACATCCATTATTAAACTTAAAATGTAATTTATCTACCGTGTAATAATGACATAATTACGGTGTGTGTGTGACAGTATTTCAGGAGAATAATAAATGGATTGTAAAATATTCAGGTATATTAATGGATTTTCTGCACAGTTCAGAGCAGCCTTGAGAGCCATCCATTAACTTGTACCTCAAAAGGCTGTAGCTTAATTTTTTACTGTGGTAATAATATATATATATATAAATATTTAACCACAAACCTGTGAGTTCATGTGCAAACCCCAGTAATAACTCCTTAATGTATCAGAATCCATAATTAATAAACACATAAAGCATCAGTGAATAAGTATCTTAATTTTTTTAAGGTGTGCCTTTCACAGTATTTGGTTAATTCAAATCTTTTCTTTATGATCTGAGAGCATGATGCTGAGAAAGTACCAAGCTTGGTTTCGTCATAATAAAGAGTCAGTTTATTGGAAATTACAAAAAGTAATTCTCACTCACCTCTATGCAAACAGATGGGTTTGTTTTTATTCCTTATGGTTTTGAGATAGCCACTTCAGCAGTATTAGTAGCAGTAATTGAAGCCAAAAGGGATTTTGTTTGTGCTCCTTGCAACATTGAAATAAGGTGAACTGAGCCTTTAACAGCTGCTCAAGTGTTTCCAGAGTCTTAAGACTGACAGTCATTATCTGGAATTGATTCATTTTATTTATAGTCCAATGTTTGGAGCTATATTAGAGTTCCTTTTTTTCTCTTGGTGCCTTTACAGCAGTGAGATCAGAATAAATTACAAAATTGCAGTGCTAGGAATGTTTTTATACGGAAGTAATTCTGCACAAGGACACTTCAGCGGGGCGTACACTTCACTCTACGCTGCCAGGAGAGCTAGAACAGAAAACCTCCATTTTACAGACTGTCTCCATTCTTGCTTTATCACCCTGCTGCACCAAAGCATGTTCAGTTTGTCAGTTTAACTTATGGTTTCTGGTTTCAGTGTTTACGTATTTAAGTTTTGGATTTCGAACTTCTTGAAATTGTCATAACAGAACTTAACCTGAAATCACTTTACTGACCATTTAATTGACTTGTTCGTTGTTTTATTAAGTTTTACATTTCAGAATTGTTTCTTGTACATCAATTCACAGCCGTGCTTCATTATTCACAAAGTCTGAACTGTTTCTTGGTGTTTTGTTGTGTGAGTTGCAAACACTGCACCATCTATACTAGAACTGGAGTGTCTTAGTGTGAAGGGCGTGTCGTACCTGCTTCCACCAGAGGGAGGCGCTCTCTGCTCATTTGCCTGAAACACCCTAACCTGCTGTCTCCTGACTGTCTCCTTTTCTCTTTTCTTATTAGCAGGAAAATTGATGATGACAAATTCCAGTGGGGAGATGAACGGCAGCAGGAATCAGGTAAATATTCTGAAGTGTTTGTTTTGCTTGACGTTTGTTTTAGAGGCAAAAAAGATAAATCTGCAGCGGCTCGTATTAATGGACGGCTTCATTCAGATTTATTGACTAACATTCATGCGAGAAATGTTCCATCAGTGTAAAATAATAACTTCAAACACTCTCAGTCTCAGACTGTAGACAACAAGGATCAAGTGGCCATCTGCCTCCAGCGTGACTCCTTGGACAGAATAACAGGCAGTGAAGTGTCAGATCTGCACCACAGCCCCACTACGAACTCCACATCCCACAATGCAGAGCTACAGGATATGTTTCCTGCTGCCTTCTTCACAGCACCAGGTACCTACAGATAGGAAGCAGATACAAATAGAAGCTCTGCACTCCATCTCTAAAGTTCCTGAACCATTGGAAATACTACATATAATACCAGTCCCAGGTTCATCTGGTCTAAACACAGGTCTAGATTTCTCCTGTGGCCGCCCAATATCATCCCAGTGGTATATAGTTTGAAACATCTGCATATAGTAGGTGCAGGGGATGTGACACCATCTCTGGTGATAATGTCAGAGGGCCTCTGGTGTGGACAAAGAGGAGCTGAATGAATTATAAATAGATGTCTGGGTCAACTCTAAAGAATCCTACTAATCTCTGTAGTATCTTTTAAACCTGTATCATGAATGATGCAGATAGGTGACAAACACTTAAATAAATAAGTGGTGAAACGTTCATATGGGTCACCAGGAGTTAGTGTGATGGATGTGAATCATCTGCTATGACTGTCATAGTTTCTGGATTTCAGACCAAATCTATGAGCAGATTAAAATGGATGAAATTGTATGTTTTGCTCAGTTTAGCTTCGGGTTGCATGAGGAAAATGTTTAACACCTTTGCAGGTAGAGAAATAGTTTGAGTTCTCTGACTTTTCTTTTTTTAATCTCACAGGCACCTCCAGGCTCATCAGCCAGCGCCTCCACCCGCCAGACATCGAGACGGAGGAAGTGGGTCACCCCTCGACTCAGCACGACTCCAGCGACCTGTCGAGACTGGAGTATCAGCAGAGGACAGAAGCTCTGGAGCAGCAGCAGCAGATGAAGATCCTGGAGTGGGAGAACAGGATGAAGGTGCTCGCGTGGGAGATGGAGCTGGTGAGGGAGAAGAGGAAAGCAGCGCGGCAGAAGGAGAAGGCCTTCAGGATGAAGACGGCTTACTACAAAGCCAAGCTAAAGAGGATGGGTGAGGACATGCCGCCCTCTTCTCCCAGCAGCTGCGATGAAGAGAAGACGCCTGATCTGACAGGATGAACTGTTTTAATAGTTGTATTTTTATTAGTGCTGTTTCATTCTTGTATTTTTTTTTTGTTTGTTTTTATGCTATGGAACTATGGTTACTATTTTTATTCACTGATTTGTACTTTAATCAGCTGTTCTTCTTTGGTTCTTCTTGTTTTTTTGAGAAAGACTGAAGTTGTAAAAAGCATGACGACTGTTACTTGAAAGCAGAAGTTAGATCACTTGTCTTCACATTCCTTTGAAGACTCCGTATGGTGACAAGGACAACCAACCAATCTATGAACTGTGTGAAAGGGTTGAGATCAAAACGACAATGATCTTGTTTTATCTGCCATTTTCCATCACAGTGTGACTTCAGTATTGAAAATAAGATGTTCATTGATGTTTAAGGTCTGTAAAGGTCATTGTCAGTTCTATGAAGAATGTTACTTTAAAGAATGTAATGAGATTACATCTAAACACTACAGATGTATGACATTCCTAAACTGACAATCTTTTAATATGATTGTAAATACAAAGATTCTTTTGCAGTGCATGGTAACATGAGTATGTACGCTTTTGTTGGCTTTGTAAATAAATTAGCATTTGATACAAAGTCGGTGGTGACTTTAGAAATCAGAGAAATCAAAGGATGACACACGAGAGCTTTAAAGTGAGGTCAACCACCGATGTTGAACATTAAAGGCCAAAGGTGTTAGATGGGGTTGAGGTCAGGGCTCTCTGCAAGTTTTTCCACACAAAACTGGACCACAAAGTTGGAAGCACACTAAGTTATCATTGTTTGTCATAACATTAACATTACTAGGAGGGTCCTAGTTCAACATGGAAAACAGACCCAGACTAAAAGTACACAATCAATGTGTGTCAGTGTCCATGTCCTTTATACAGGCATCATGGCATTTTGAAACCCAGTTTAATGCCTAATATGTTTAGGAAGTATGATTCGTTATTACCAAATCAAGAAACTTTTTTTCTTTTCAACAGTTTGACATTTTGGGAAATAATTCTTTATTTTCCTGCTGAGAATTAAGAAGATTTATACCACTCTCATGTCTGTGCGTCAAGTATAAAGTCAGAAAGCTGTTGCATAATGTAGTAAGAGCCTGGTTATCTCAGTGGTTAAAGGAATATACATTACCAGCACCTCTAAAACTTATTAACACTGTATATCTTGTTTTATGTGTGCACATGAATTATGGTTTGAAAGTGATTTTCTTTATTTAGAAGAACAACACTCATTATTTTTTTGCTAGTTATTAATTTTAAACCGTTATTATTGCTAGTTTGTACTGGTAGGCATATATCTGAACTTTGGACACAGTCAATAATAATCGAACAGGAACATTGATCAGTTTTTGTTTCAGCCTCTGCAGGTTTTAATGTACGATTTATTTAAGAACTGATTATACCGTCTCAGCGGGGTGCTTCTGTCTGAGCTGCTGAGAATGGCAAGATGGCAGTCTCTGACTTCTCTGCATGTGACAGAATACTTTGACAGTCAAAACAAGTTAGAGAGAGAGAGAGAGAGTGTCAGGATGTTATCTCTGCTCACACCTGGAAATGTCTGTTCTCATGAATATGAAACAGCAAACCTCGCTCTGTCACACACACACACATACAGAATAAATATAATCACAGCCATGTAGGAATAAGTCATTTTTTTTAATGTCCAACATTTCTCTTGTTTCCGCGGTAACAGGGGAACAGCTGTTTCCATGCCACCGTCCCCTTGCCAACGGCGGGATACAAGGCATCCCATAATGAACACACAAATCTAACGAATCTCCCATCCCTCCTCCTCTTTCTCTTCCTCCTCCCAACTATCTCTCATTCAGTTCCTTTCCTCCTATCATGTCCTTCCTTTTTTTCTTTTTTTCAGAGCCTCTAATTTCAACTCATCTTTTTGTCTCCCCTCACTTTTGTAGCTGCTAATGCTCCCAACCAGATGAACCTGAAGCTGGACAGCTGACTGTTATGTGTACATCAGTTGTATAACCAGTTAATGATTAGACTTTGTGCTTGTGAAGTGTTGGATCTATAACAGTGAACATGGAGGAGAAAAGGTTTAATTTGGGACATATCTGCCCTATTTACACCCAGTATTCACATTTTAATTTGGATATGTGTTTGCCTTCTGTCTGAAGTGGATAAATTGTAACTATACAGGAATGAGTTCTAAGTTTGTTTTCCCAGATTCAAACCAATTTAAATGCTGAAAAGTGTCCTGCATCAGTTGTAATCCTAGGTGTAAATAGACTTTTCTATCTTTCCATTGCTCTCTTTTCCTTGCCCTCCATCTGTGAATTTGTTTTAATGAGACACTCAGATCATAAGGAACATTACATGTGAAAAACAGTAAACATTGGACAAAGAAACAACAGCCTCTCATACAAAATATCAACATAAATAATCAATACAATGTGAATAAATTATCAATAAATAAAATAAATCTCATGTCTGTACAAGTTAAAGGTACTGTCCGTTGATGATAACATACAGAAAAAAATAATAAATTGACAAAAAGAATGACAAGGAATCAGTCAGGTTTTATAGGTGGGTAGCGTTCCCCCGCAGTAACATTTTTTGGCAATACTACTGTCACGAATACGTTCACTTGTCACATCCCGGGGATGTTGGAATGACAGAGCAGTGGTCAGAGCAGGGAGATAAGCATTTATGAAACGAGTGTGTGTATTTCCACTGTCGGTGTTTCCGTCTGTTCCTCTGTGTTGTTTTTTCTTTCTCTCTGCGATGAGTAACACCACATCCTCCTCCCTGCAGTTACATTTTGTACACAGTCATAGTTTCTGACCCAATTCGTTCTCCTCCCAGCCTCCTCCCAGGTTTTGTAACTCATGATTTATTCTTATGCTCATTCTGCTCTACTTTAGCAGTCTTCTTGTTTGTTTTTGTTTTTTTGTTTTTTTATGCGCTCCCTCTCTTGCTGGTTAATATTTTGGGCTGTCTTCAGTTTTTCTGACCCACTGCACTTTCTTCATCACAAAACAAAACTGTTACCTACAATCCCTTAATCCCTGTGAAGGCTGCTGGAGAATGCCCGTCTGTCTCCCAGGCTTACCTCAAGGCCTGTACTCGGTGCTCGCTCTAACAGCTGTGAGAAAGGAGCAGCTGCTGATGGAAAGACCTGCATCTCAAAACCACTTAGAGGCTTTTACCTCTGACACAACTGACATCTCTTCTCCTGAGCAATGGTACAGTGCAGCAAAAGATTACAGTCTATCTTTCAGGAGACCTCATCTTTGTACAGCAGCCTTAGCAATGAGGACGAATCTGTATTAATATGTTCTGGTGTGAACTCTTCATTAGTGACAGCTCGCAAGCTAAGTCAGGACTTGACAGATTTAGAGTTAATGTCTCTTTTCTATAAAATATGATGGATATTCTGAAGTTATTTCTGTGTTCAGCCAACCAAGTAAAAACTTCTGGCATGGGAGTTATGTGTTACAGATATGAGCTACTATATTAAGGCGGATATCATGCTGGATATGTGCTGCATGTCTGCTTTCAGGTCTTCAAACAAATATCTGAGTGCACAAAGATGTGACTCATAAATGCCTTCCTTCTGATCCGCTCTCCTCCTACATGCTGAATCAAAACTTGCTTATACAGTATGGAGCCAAATAAAATATCAGCCACAGTTTTATGTCCTGTTATAGCACAGATCTCAGGTTGTATTACTAAAAAAAAGAACTGTTTTCATGTCACAATTATTTGAAGAAGAAATCACAATTAAAACAAAACTGTGAATCACATCTATAGCATCATTTTTTATCACAGAAACATTGATGTATCGTACTGATTTGAAGCAGTTGTCCCTTTGGCTTGGATTTGCATGAGAAGCTTTTAAAAAATGAGTTTCGAGGATGCTGCCGGAAAGATGCGGCTGCTCCTGCGGCGTCTCTTGAGGCGGGTTGAGTCGTGATGCATCAAAGTGCAAGATACCTTGAGGGGCTTTAAATGGTTGTTACGTGATACAACTTCATACAGAGAGGCAGACTGATATCTAACCTCACCCAGCAGGTCTCGGGGAACACTAAAGATATGGTCTTGCAATAGCAGTCGACTGATATGGTCTGGTTCAGACAGCATCAGGCACAGAGATACACAGACAGATGACAAGGTCACATTCATATACAGCGGATCACAAAACAGCACAATCTCCCCAAAGAGCCGATACTTTGACACTCGTGACTGAGCTTTAATAGTTGGACTCTGAACCTTTGTGTGGTGTTTTAGCTTAACGTTGGCCATCTTTCTCTGCACAATCATCTTGATCCATCAAATCTATTCTCTTATAATAATCCCTTCCTCTATTTACAATCACTTTTTTTCTCGCTACGTTCCTTCAACCACATCTTGCGGTTTCAATAATCTCATCAGATACTATTGCCGGACCCCTGTCGCTATACACAAAGTTGATGGGTGTGAGGAAAAGTTTCTGAGGAAAACTGTTTTCTGGGAGACATTTTGGGGATCTTTTTTTTTTTCTCTGTACGGGGAAATCTCTCCCTTAGCAACGAACAAGACTGCACTCGCACCGACCTCACTCACAACCTCACACGGACACTATCATAAAAAAGAAAAAAAGAAAAAAGGAACATCACAAGAGATTTCTTCTTCATCTCCAATGAAAAAGATACAAAATGTATAAAAAATGTTATTTACAGTCTTCTTTTTTTCCATAGGCGGATCTCGTCTGGATCAAGATGACTTTTGTGTTTGAAATCTGAGGAGTTTGTGTTTGTCAGTTTTTAGGTAGTAGAGGTGGTTGACTCATCATCCAAAGAAACGTCACTGATCATTGTTGTAGGCGGTGGGACTAGAAAAACTTAATTTTACAGTACAAACTGCCCACAAACAACAGCTTTTCTCCTCAGTGGACACTCCCTCTCCCACTTTCTTTTCAACTCTGTGTGTCCTCTGTCCTAAGTTTGTTTCTAGTCCTCAGGTGTTCCTCAGGGTGTCCCAGTGGTTCAGAACTTGTCCCTTGTTTTCCACTGTTGTAATGCATAAAGGAGGATATGCAGGCTGTCATCAAGACTGTCCTTCACTTCTGTTGGCTCTGAGGTAAAGAGAAGGAAAATTGAGTCAGCTCTGCACTGATTGTAAATTCACTGAAACATAATGAGGACAATATAAATACAGGAGCAAAATGGAAATGAACGGTTAGAGGCACAAGGACAAAGAGAGAGGAAGCTGTAAAACAGAACACAACAGACTGAGATGAGATGATGATGGCAAGATAAAGAAGTTGAAAAGTAGGAAGTGGAACTGAAGGAGCCGTGTAAGGCCGAGATAAAAAGATGGAAAAAGAACAATTAGAAAAGAAACAAGTTAAAGTGTGGACATGGAGCTGCTGAGGAAGAGGAAATCAGTCTGAGAGTGGAGGACAAAAAAAAGGCAAAAAGCGTGTTTACAGATGATGACGAGAAGATAGAAGGAGATGTAAAACAGAGGCACGGGAGGAGAGGGTTAGTCGAGGCAGATTAATTCACACAGAGGGACTTACTCGGAGTCTGGAGAGACTTCAGATATGCTATGGGAGGTGGCAGACGGGGAGGGAGAGGGTCCATGGGCGGAGCCATTAGGCCCAGGGTTAGAGGCAGCAGGTGGAGGAGTGAGGACAGTGGAACTGAAGGATGCCAGGATGGAGGACAGAATATCCAGGTGTTCGCTGGACGGTTGTCGACCCAGAGGATTTGGATTTGAACCTGCGACCTGGGGGACAGTCTGAACGGGGTACCTACATGGAGGTGCAGAGTCCAGTCGTCCTCTGACATGAGCCGACGCAGGGAGCTGCTCTTGCTGGGGCTCCTCAGAGATCGGGGGAGGAGGGGAGGAGGACGGAGGTTGATCGGGATGCGAGGGCTGGCGGGGAGGCAGAGTGCGGAGCCACTCCCGACACGGTTGAGCCTGGGCACCGACTCCGTTGGTCTCCAGCTGGTCTCTCGACCTGCTGCTCACAATTGCCCCCCCGAGGTGTTCTCGGGATGAGGCCTGCCGCCGAGTTAGCGTGTTCAGCTGTGACCTCGAGCCACTGAGGTATCCCTCCATTCCTGCTCCTCCATTTCCACTCAAGTCCTCCCTCGAGGCGTGGATGGTGCCTGTGTGGTGGTTGTCCAGTCTGTCCCTGGATCCTGTCAAGTTCTCCCTGGATGATGAGACCCGCTGGTGATCCAGCCCCAGCCCACCAAGCCCTGCTCCCTGCCCCAGCCCCAGCTCTCTCCTCCTGGGTAAAAGATCCAGGTTATCCCTAGAACCACGGGAGTCCAGCCGGTCCCTCGACCCCCCTATCGTCTGCCTCCCTAGTGGATCCCTGGACAACTGCCTCCGGGTCAACGAGTCCAGGTGCTCCCTGGAAGAGTAGCGGGAAGCTGGTTGGGAGAGTGAGCCAGAACCTCCACCAGCACCAGCCGTGGCAGAATACATGCGACCATAGGAGGCAGCAGGAACACCCCGGTGGCCTAAAGTAGAGGTTCGGTACCAGTTGAGCTCACTGGGGACACGGCCCATGCTGGAAAGACCCTGCAGTGCTGGGGGACAGCCGAGACGATTCTTCAGGATACCTGGGAGGAGAAAATAAGACCATGAGAAGGAGAGTAAGGCACGAGCATCAGAAAAGGAAAAAAGTTATAGAAGACATAGGAATACATGAGAGGAAGTCACAGGAGAACAATGAGAAGAACAGGGTTTGAATGTGAGGGTGGAGTCAGTAAGCAGAAGAAGTTTAATGAGGGAAGGAGATAAGACGAAAATAAATCAAAGGATGAAGAAAACTGGATAAAAGCAGGAGAGAGACGTGTTTTGGACTTAATAATGACATTTTCAGGTCTTTTATACGCTCACTGTTAACATTTCATGAATCAAAACACCATCTGAGTAACCTGGAAATCCTGAGGGAGACTTCAAAATGAGTCTCGAAACTAAAATACACATGCATTTACTGCATGTAAATGTGTTTTGTGTATTTATACATTCCCTAAAATGTCACTCATGTTTTGAGGCAACATGAGCAACTTTGCCAGCAATTTTTATTCACTCACTCTCAGTGTGCCTCGGTGTGTATGCGTGCAAAGGCCAATTTTATATGCATGTATTCTGAGTATACATAATGTATGTATTAAACTGTCACCCATGCTTTTAGGGGCAGATTTAGACCTTGACTGAAGCACCACACTATGTTGTTTAAGTCTTACTTTATGCACAGGGGCCACCCGGCTGGAGTTTCATGTTGGGGTACACAAAATATTCAAGAAGAAAACTAGAAAAGATGAAGTGATATTTGTGGACATCCTTACAAGAGAGGGCATTGTGAGGTCACATGAAGAGTGCATTGAAATAATTAAAATGTATGACAGACAGACTGCACATACAGCAGATAAGTCTTATTGAGCCGTGTTTTAGATTACGCTTTGCTGATTCAGCTCACACAGCTGACATCTCCTCCATCTTCCTCTTGGCAAAATGCCCCATGTGATGTTCTGATGACCTGTCAGACAGGAAGTCTGGAGGTTTTCGTTAAACACAAATCATATATTGATAGTATTCAGGCCAGACTGATGGGGCAAAACCAGAATACACTTGATTTTTGACCTTGCAGTTGCAAATGTAACATAGCAACAAGAAAGAAGAACAAAAATGTATTCTCTATAGGTACAAGTCTGTTAATATCAGTCTATTCACTACATTGTTCAGACTTTATAATCATTATTTTGTACATTTGTTATCTAATTTTCTAAAAGGGTTGTTTCATATTCAGTTTACCTGTGACATTGTCTTAATTCAAATTTAATTCAAGAGCAATGCCATGGCAACAACACCACCATTAAAAACATCTATGACCTGCTGCCCCACTATACATATGGGAAGAACAAAACAAAGACAGGAATAATATAAAATGCAAATCCTAAATGTCAGTGTGTGTGTATTTGTGTATGTGTGTGTGTGTGTTTCTCTCACCCTTGCGGTGCCTGTGCGGCTGCGTGAGGCCGTTCTCATCCCCACTGGTCAGGGCTGCATCGGTCTGGTTGTTGTTGGCAGCGTCCTTGCTGTAATCTCCCCCCAGGGGGCGCTCTGAGCCCCATTTCTGCAGGGTGTGTGTTTCACACTCCTCCAAAGCTGGCCAGTAGGACAGAAGGTCATTGCCGTCCAGATCTGTCACACACAGGAAGAACACACTTTCTGGTCACTCATCAGTTTCAGTGACATTCATAAAAACCCTTACCAACATGCATGTCATCACCAGTCACTTTATCTTTATCAAGCAATCACTTATGACAAGGCAAAAAAAAAAATCTAATTAAGTAGTGATTAAGAAATCCGAAAGGAGACATTTTAGAAAAGTGGACAAGATCACTATTACTGCTGTCATCACTGAACATAATTTATGATAAAAGCCAGTAAACAGCAGTTATGAAAAGCTGCTGATGTGTTCTTCAGCCTCACATCCATCTTTTTAATTTGACATCAGGCATTGTGCTACACTTTGTTGCTACATGTGTATCCTAACAAACACAAAACAGATGTCTGTATCAAATATCAGGTCTCAGCAAACAAATAGCACATGTTCATTATGAAATAACAGCTAGGATGAATTAAATGTGTCATATTGGTAGAGGATGTATCAGACTAGTCTAGTGCAAATTATTTACAAACAAGCAGAACCACATTTTTTTTTTATCAAAGAATACATGTCTTCCTCTTTGTGTCCATTCAACATGTTAGTTTGTGTTACTTGGAAAATCCCACCACAAAATGTTATGTAACTATTTTGGGTATAGTTACTTATCTTTTGTATTTGTTCTATTCTCATGTATTTTATCAGGCACTGTAATCTTGTTCCGGATAAAATGATCATGGTCACCATTCAGTCACAAAATCATCAAATTTAAAGATTCCTTCCATAGTTAAGTAAGTCCAATGTGACGTCTTCATATTGGCTGTTATGGCTGTTTTGTTCAGTTCATTAAGCCTTTCTTTCTTCTGTAACATACCTACTACTTAACTAATGCAACAACACAGTCCAGTCAGCGGTTCTCCTGAATCGATGGTGTTTAATGCAACAAATAGACGGTCAGCTTCAAACTGTGACCTCTGAGTAAAAAGCCTGCATCCGTCAGTGCTGCTCTGGCCCTTCACTATGACTGCACTGATGAACTGATTGGACCGTACTGGCCATCTGGATCCTGTCCTCCTCTGTTCAACTGACAGCTCTGGTCCATGTTGTATCCTGAATAGAGTTCATGTGATCCAGATGGCTTATTGAGTTAAGAATTGATTACTCATACGGGTTTATGGATTTGTACGTCTGGCCTTTTCTCACAGTGAAACCTTTCACAGAACACTGTACATGCATGACATTTATATCACATACTTAGTGAAGTGCATAAACTCATATATTATGCATCATATCTTTTCATGGGTATCAGGGGAGGGAAGGTATTGATTAGTGGCTACTGCCACTGACATTTTCTCTTGTTGTACGTGTGAGCATTTTCGTGTTGTAATTTTTTACATAGCTGAGATAAAGGAGTGGACTTTTCTACAGTGGGAACCTTGGTTGTTTGACTTTGTTGGACTTCTTCTGCTAACGTGTGTTTTTGATGAAACCATCCCATTAACTTAAAAGTTATAAGTTCAATCATCATTCGTGTTAAAGTGACTAAGACACTTAATCATTACTGGCTTTTTAACTATGAGAAGAAATCCTTTGATAGTCACTACCTTTGGTGCCGTTGTGGGTGGGCTCGGTGAGCAGGCGCTCGCTGTGATTAGAGCGTTTAAATCTCCGCTGAATGCGCCCACGGAGTCGGACGTTGTCCTCACTCTCAGAAGAAGGGATGGAGAGACTGCGCTCCTCCTCCATGGAGAGGTCTGAGTCAGAGTCTGAGTCCTCACCTGAGAGAAGAGAGGGAGAAGAAAGACAGAGAGGGAAAGAGAGAAATGAGGAAGAGTGAAAACACGTGAGAGGAGGAAAGGAGAAAAAGAATAAGGGGGAAAGAAAAAAATGGTTGACAGGTTGTTATTCTTCTTTGTTGGCAAAGTTTAATCTTTAACAAAATTCATTCAATAATAGTGATGAGAAGGGAAAGGAAGTGAAGCACAGGTGATAAAATGTGTTATGTCACACTGCTGCTCGTTAAATTTGTTTGTGCCCATGGTCATTTGCTCTTAGTAAGTTTGTGTCTGTGTGTTTACCTCCGTCTCTGTGGAACATGGCTACATCCAGGTCTGTCGCTCCAGTGTGGACGATGTTTTGTTCCAGAGTCTGACGAGCCAAAAGATTTTCTCTGACAAAGAGAGAGAGCAGAGAAGTGATTACACACACACACACACACACACACGCACACGCACACACACACACACACACACACACACACACACACATACCAAAACCAAAACAGATTTACAATAGAGAGCATCCATGCACACATACAGTGTTACTGTGCATACAGTACAAACACACACAAGGACAGACAAGACAATCACTGAGCCATAAAGACACCAACAGCCAGTCTCAGTACATTAGTGTTGCTCCACATACACTACAGTACATTGTTCCATCCAATCTTCTTCATCTTTGTCCCATTGACCCACAAAATACACAACATGGTTTTTATTAGCCAGGAAATGTCCTCCCTGAAGAAACTTTGTCCCGAACCAGAGGCTCAGAAAATGAATCAAACCTGACAGATTCCTGTTTGCATGCTAATCTATCATTTAAAACCTGACAGATTCCTGTTTGCATGCTAATCTATCATTTATAGATTGCTGGCATGAAACCATTTGCTCTTGAACTACAGGAGAAATGCTGATAGTCTTTTATAGAGGTTCTACATCCAAATTGATACCTGGCGGAGCTGACAGAGGAGATGGTGGAGGTTCCCAGTGTGATGCGGTGAAGCCCGCTCTGCTCCAACAGTGATGCGTTGTGATAGGGATTCTGAGCCTGAACACACACACACATGAGAAGGGTTAGAGAGTAAGGTTAAATTCAGAAAACTGAGAGGAAGCAACATTATTCAGAAAACATTCACGAACAAATAAATAGTACAAAACATAACCCTTTATATTTTTTAATTAAAAATAAAACTAATTTCCTCTGTTGATGCTTTTGGAACGTGGCTGTACTTAAGCCATGAATTGCACTGTATCAGGAGTTGAAATAAAAAATTATTTTTAAAAAATGGGCATTTTTTTTCATTTTAACATTTACATAATTTTATTTGTAGGGTTCAAAAACTACAACCCCCACCATATTTTACTCTAGCTTCCCAAGACTTGTGGGGCTATAACAGCTGCTGAAAGGTGACCTGGAAAAAAGAACAGAATGGGGGCTAGGCTCGTAGAGCAGAAGCTAACCTGGAAATGGGGCACAACTTCAGCTTTCTATACTGTATTAGGCCACTGTAGTCATAAATAACGCATCACACTGTATGAGTCAGATAGGCGAAAGGATGCGGCCATTTGTAAACACAGTCCATCAGAGGTAAAAACAGCAGAGTGTGTATATCTATTAATAGTTTTGGTCAGGAAGTCATTTTGTCCCAGATGACTCAGTGATGGATAGGAAGACCTTGAGAGGAAATGGGGGTTAAAAGGGTGAAATGAACTATGCATGAAATAATAATGCATACACCTGCATACATACTGCAACACAATGTATCATTCACCCATACATCGAGGCTACATATGAAGTTCACTTGATAGAAGAGGGGATTAAAAGGAGATATTGGACATACAGACACACATTCGCACATGCATGCAGGCACTGGCACAGGGGAAAGATAAAGACAGGCTGAAGAAAACAGGGGTTGCAGTGCAGTGAGCAGTGAACTGATAAACACACATACAAGATAGAAGAGAGAGTGAAGAAAAGATGTGAAGGCAGAATAGAGTTACACAGACAAACACACACTCTCTCTCTAAATAAGCACTCCACAGTGCTTTTAGAGAAGCGAGTTAAAGAGCTGGCAGAGCTCTACCGGTCAGTATACTGTTTTATCTGGGTCAGCGACAAACCCTGAAGGCAGAGGGAGGGGAGAGCAGAGATGGAGGACAGGAGAGATGGATGGATGGATAGAGGGAAGGAGGAATGGAGGGCAGGAGGGCTTTTGTGCTTTTCTAATAATGGACACAGTAAGAATGTGTACATAGAAAAGAAAATACTGGAGAACAGAAGAAAACGCATTAAGATGATGCAGCGAGGCGATTTACAGCTACGGGGGGTTTTGGATTCACCCTACAAGTTGTTCCTGTCCATCACACACATGTGATATAGATTAAGTGGATTAATAAAATAGTTTCAATTTTATTTTTATAAATGATTTCATCGTAATGTCAGATCAAAATATCAAACAACATAAAACCATTTTAGGTTTAGACAAGCTACAGGAGTGTAATTGCCCAGTCGGAGACTGTATGTGTGTAACTCACAGTGTTCTGTGGTGGTCTTGGTGGGTCTTCTCCAGGGCTCTTCTTACCCAAACAAACTCTCCAGGCCTCCTTAACTTCCGAGTTGAACACAGTAAAGACCAGCATCACCGACAGACCCTGTGACAGAGAGGGGTGAAGAAAGAAAGACAGAGACCATAAATAGCAAGTAAGCACCTACATATTCTGTACCAATCTTTAAAATCCTTGCATTTGTTTTATGGTGGCTTCTCCTTAAGGCACACAATACTTGGTTCTTCCTCTGTTCATTCCAGTAATAAGAAAAATAACTAAGCGAATTCCTTAAAAACAAGTCCACAGCTACAAAAAACATACACTATGTTCATACCTGCACTAGGCAGAGGACATCGAATATGTAGTAGAAAGCCAGGATGCTGTTGTTCACAGCCATCAGACCACACAGCCAGGTGGAGGTGGCCACCAGCAACAACAGGAAGGCATTACGAATAGTTGCACTGCAGAGACAAACACAGAGAGCAGTGTGGGAGAAAAGGTCAGATTTCGATTTACCAAGATGATTCTGTGACATAACACACACCCAGGCAGCTGTAGTGGACATCTGCAGTTCTTTGGAAACAGACAACATCCACATGCTGCATCTCTACATGTTCGACTTGGATGTCTGATGATAATACTGTGGTTAAGCTTTGATTGGAAACAGCAATAACACTGATTACTTTAATTACCCTGCTGGCTAGTTAACCTGCTCTTAAGTGAATGTAACACTGGAAAACAAATTCACTTGTGCCACATAACAATATATGCTTTTACTTATGATGTCATAACAATGTGATGATTAGAGTAATGAACAAATGTAGAGACAGACAACACAAGAGTGACAAGAAGTAACAGTAGAGAAACCACATGATGAATACTGAGAGAGGCGTAAGTGATTTCCATGTCACTTGTGCACATATGATTTGATCAATAACAAGCGCTGATATGATCATTGTCTATCAAATCAACATTGATCGATTGAGACAAACATATTCCCCTCTGTTCCCTGTTAGTTCACTAGTCACAAAGCGTTTTTCAATATGACGTGACACAATACAGGATTGCACAATGACATGCAGTTGTAGCATCTACTTGCTAAACATAGTACAGATAAACACTGTATATAACAGATGCTCATAATATCAACAGTACTGTGTTTTACAATAGCACTGGTTTTAAGTTAATCATCTATGGTATAGACAGCATTTTTTTTGAGGCTATGACAATTCAGTTGTCATTAATAAAGTTTATCATCTCTTAAGGTGATGCAACCATTGTGCACAAATGTCCACAAGCCAGTCTGTCACCAAAGTCTGCAGGCTTACATGGGCACACTTTTTGAAAGTAAGAAAAGTCATTTAACCATGGTGGGTAGGTACTCACATGACAGGGAGCTTCTTGGTCTCCTTCTGAGAGGGATTGCAGGACATCTTGGCTACAATCATGAAAATCCCTCCATTCATCTGGATAGAGGGAGATCAATACGTCAGCCAACATTTTTAAAACATTTCATTCAATCAAATACTGCCGTTAGCAACCTCTGGGATAAACAGAGCAAACAAAATCAATGCTTATAAAATATCACGTCATCATCTATGAGAGAAAATGGGCAATTATTGAATGAAAGAAAGAAAATCACTGAAAATCACTGAATAAATGAATAAATATAGAGGTGAAGGAAAAATATAGCACTGATTACTGACTGCAATGTAATCATTCCATTATTCATAACCATTATATATTTGGCACAGTTTCATGTCTAAGATGTTAAAGTGAAATTGTAAAGTGAAAGGTGCTAATTTGATGTGGAAGGCGCCTAAAATTGTGGTCTAGCAGAGTTCAAATGGGTCGTCTCGCTGGGAGTGCTGCCACTTATGACTAACAATATGATTCTGCTCATTTTAGGAGAGCTCCCAGCTGGGGATTTACAGTCAGACGGATCTAAGGAGAGATTACCTCAGGCTCATATCAAGCCAAGTATGCAGAGTTAAGCTTACCTGTGCAAGATTTTATGATTATACAATTTTAAGGGGTAACAAAACCAATGTCAATGTTTCTCTAAAAAAACAGTTTACACTTATCAACAGTCTACTCTTCCTTCCTCCCTCTATCACTGTTTACACTTTATTTCCATTCAGGTTTGTGTGCATATAGCATTGACTACAGTATATCAGACAAGGAGACAGTTACCAGTATGACGATGCCTATAGGACCAGCAAAGCTCCAGATGAGTTTGTCATAGATGGAGATCCAACAGAAGTCTGGGTTCCCGTAACCCTCTGGGTCCAAGCCCACTGCAAGGCCTGAAGCAAAGAGACAGGCAGTCAGATAAGACAGCAACATCTACGTTACAATCTCTAGGCGACAGAGACAGGCAGTGCAGGATGTGACAGCATGTAATTATCTGAATGACAGTGGCAGGAAAGGTCGAAGACATAACAGAACATGTCCCAATTAATGTTAGGTCTTTTTAATGATTAGATTAAGAGTAAAAACCGTGAAATTCATCATTTGTGGGTTTTGTTTTTAAATACATTTTACAGGACACATTACTGAACTGACTACAGACAGTATTCAGGCATCTGTTTTATCATGGCAGGTCATTTATTATTCATCCATACTTTGTGCACAGCCACTTCATGACCATACCTCCCTGATCGTGCTAGACGGGGACACAAGAAGATTTGTGACTCAGCTGAGAGCTGTGAGTTCTCTATTCCTTGTGTATCATTGTTTGGACAACGCTGTCAAAGTTTTGACAGTCATGGGAATAAAGACAATAAGGAAAAGGAAAAGTCTAAATAAAGATGGACAGACAAACACACCTCTGCCCCTGAGGAAAGAGATTTGCAGCAAGTGTGGGTGTTTATGTGTGTATGTGGTATGAGACAGATCCATTCTTGAGGCAAGGTGAGACAGCGGTCGGTGTGTATGTGTGCGTGTGTGTGTGAGAGAGAGAGACAGTGACGGAAACAGCTACAGATAGAGGGGTGTTGACAGCATGGAAACTGCAAATGTGTGTGTGTAAAAGAAGGAGAGAGAGAGAAGAAAGCAGATGATATTATTACTGTATGTGTCGAGGAAGTAATTGCTTGTGTGTGTGTATCTGTGCTTTACTATCTCTATATTAAAAAGTCTCTGAAACCTGTTTAATACACGTGCCAATAGGACACCTTATCTACACAGCCAGACTAATTCTGAATGTGTGTGATGTACGTCTGTGCACGTGTGAGTGTGTATAAATGTGGCAACGACATGGTTGACTGTGTGTATACGTGGATGGATGGACACGTTTCCGACACACATCACAGAGATCTAAGGTGTCTGCATGTGTGTGTGTGTTACCTGTGATAATGGCGGGCACGCCCCAGCCGATGGCGTAGTAGAATCTCATGGCACCATAGTTGATGTTGCGTTGCTCTGTCTGCATGCGGTAGATATGAAGGCCCTCCACAAACATCCAGGCAAAGGTGGACATGAAGAAGTAATGCAGGAGGATGGCCACGACTGTACACAGGAACTGAAGAGAAGGAGAAAAAGAATAATTAAAGGAAGGACGTAGGAAGTAGGAGAAGCATGAGAAAGATGGAGAGATGTAAAAGAGAAGGAAAAAGGAAAGTACAGACGGAAAAGGGAGAGGAGAGGCAGAGATAAAAGAAGGGACGGGGAGGAAGAGCACAACAATAACGTGGAGAAAAGGAGCTGAGAGAAAAAATCTAATCCTTTGTATTGATTTTGTGACAGTTGCAGAGCAGACATCTTGGCACGCGATGAAAAAGTCTTTATTACCACACAGCAGGTGCAGCGATGAAGTAAGTGGCATTCATGATTTAATTATAAACGCAACTAATGAACAGGGTTTATGGCGACGTGTTACAGAATATCTCCAGGAAGCGCACCATACTGATATGTATGTAAATGAGTGCTGCTAATTTGCTGAATTATAGTAATAACACCCAGGAGTGTGTTCTTAACTGCAATCAAAGTTATAGTAAGCACCATAAGTAAGCAAAGTACACATTGTAAAGAATGCCCCTGCAGGTAATGTAGGTTATGTGTGTAAAAGTAAGCATTCATGTAACAATATATATACATTTATTTTAAAGAGACTAACTTAATTCCTGGTTTAAGGGGAACAGCTACAAACAGCATTGATAATACGTATTTGGATTTACACCATACCACCACCACCAAATTTATAAAATGTCAGCTAAGACCATGGTTGATTATTTATCTTTATCTTTTGAAATATCCATGAAAGAGTATCAATGTAGGCAGAGAACTTTATCTTTATCGATGGGATCCAGCATAAATGCTGAGAGTATGTGAAATCAGTGTAATCTGTTCTAACATCGACGTCTAAGGGTCTACTAAAAACCATGGTTTAGACTGCAAGTTATCAGGAATGATGATGAATACTTTTTGTCAGGGCAGAGATAAACTTCCAAATCACTTCAGTCAGTTAAGTGCTGCAGTTTGGTTTGGCTGTGATGCTGAACATCCGCATGAATAATGCAGAATATTTGCATTTAAGCTTTCTGAGAAATTACCCTGCAGGCTGCATTCAATCATGTCTGGAGTGGTATATTTGAACTCTGGAGCCTTTAGTCTGCTTTGTTTGTTGGGACAGATGGGAATGAAGCCATTCAAACTCAAGTGGAAGTGAATTACAGGACCTGCACATGTCATTGTCTTCTAAGAGATCTGCTGTGTGTCAAAAGTAAAAGCAAAATCTAAAGCAAACATAGAAAACAATTCAAAAAAGGTTTTTGAGCGAAAATATATGTTTGTTGGCAACTGACAGCTTTCAAAGACATACCATGAATACCAAATCTAAAGTATAAACAAAGTCTCAACAACTCAGTTTAATTTTGATTTCACATAGGATGGGAATTCTGATCTATTTATAATACGTCACCTGACTTCCTAAAGTCTTTGACAAACTTAGCAATTTGTTGCCTTTTAAAACAACAAATTTGTATGATTCAAACTGAGAATATAAGGATATTACGAGGCTTAAACAATGCATACAAATCAAGAGTTTTGAAAATTTAGGGCCATCATTTACCCAGACTGCCATGTCTACAGTAGCCCAGAATGGAGAAACTAAACACTGGCTCCAGACAGGGCTGTTTGCACTAGCCACTGTGGTTTCTCCTTCACGCTAGGCAGGAAAGAGTGAGGTGAAGCGGTTGCAACTACACTGAACTGAAATCAGATTTAACTCTCTGTCAAAAGGTTAGCAGTTGAATAAATACTCTGTTTAAACACCTAGATATTCATAACTGTCACCAAAAAGGTCATGTATGTGTGTCCTATAGAGATGAATCAAATTAAACATTTCCACTTCAGTTTATTCAAGAGAAAACAAACTACGCTCATAATTTACAGAGGTGCAGGTGAACACCTAAAATGTAAACATGCCACTCTATCAATCTTCATAACTCTTAAGACAGAGAAATACATCACTCTAGATATACTGAATGCTCTGCGTTAAGTTAAGGCACGCAGATTTGGAAGTCCCAGATTTGAAGGTTAAAAGAAGCTCAGTACAAATTCCTAATGACACGGCCAGAGTCGACACGGAAATAGCAGGAGGCTTGGCAGGAATACAGCCAGACGATGAATTTTACACTCCCACACAAAAATACAAACACTTCAAGTTACACTCGATAAGATAGAAAAACTATGCATGTAAAAACTGGTGTGCACACACGATAGCTGTGAGCACTAACATGCTCTCCCAAGCATGATGTACATGAATTAGAGAACATATTGTTCAGCTAGAAGCAACCAGTCGCACTGTAAGAGCCGTACAGTAGACTGTGTGGGGGATACAGCTTAATTAATTGGATTTCATGCTGAGTGAGCACATATTTTCAGTACCCTCTCTACAAGACTTGCTGCTCTTTAAATACACACACATACGCATATGTGATGTAACCAAACCAAGAAAAAAGGGAGAGGAGGGGGAAAGTGGAAAACACTGAGTGGAATAGGAAAATCATTTACAGTAAAAGAAATAGGCAAAAAAAACACACACCAATGTGATGTGCAGATGCACAAAATTAGCAGGAAGGAGTGATATAGAGGGTGAGAAGTAGGAGAAATATAAAGATAAAACTGTAAATGAGAACAATTTATGATATTGCTTTGGGAAATATCTTGGTATGACCTTTAGTGCTGCACCAGAGAATGTAATGAACTACACTATAGGGGAAGGCAAGGTATTTTTTCACTACTCTTGGCAGGTACACATCCAAATGTGCAAAATGTGGCTAAGAACGACATGCTGAGAACAAAAGCAAATGTTTTTCTCATTCACAAAGCTGCAAAGAGGAAGACAAATAAGCTAAAGGAATCACAAACAAAGAAGGTGACAGAAACACTCAACCCCCCACCAGTGTCTACCTGCTGTTCAGTCTGATTGACGCCAAGCAAAAATACCAGCTCCGACAAAAACATGGCTGCTGCTGTGTTTGAATGGATGCTCCTGGTGTTGGACTTCAATCCTCGGAGACAGGAGAGCACCAGGACTGTGAGGAGGAGGGCCAGCATGGAGACACACAGAGAGGAGTATGTGACCAGGGCCAGCGTCTCCAGATCTCCTTCCAACTGCTGCTCATAGAGAGAAGGGAGGAAGGGTGGAGAGATGATAGAGAGAGGGTATTATTGGATTTATAACATTTGTGGATGGAAGATGGTGAAAAGGGAGGTCAGAAGAAATGAGGGGAGTAGTAGAAGAGAAAGAAAAATGAATGAAATGAAGAATGGGAAGGTACAGCAAGGCAGACACAGGTGAAAGTCTTAGATGTAATATTAGAGTAATATTTTGCACAAAAGCTGAAGAATCACATGGTGAAATAAAGCAAAGAGACAAAAAAACCCCAATAATTTTAACATAATAAATCCTGCTGCTTTAGTCCAGGTCACTGTCTGCCCTCCTCTGACTGGCAATTATCAGAGATGTTAAATTATTTGGAAAGCAAGGAAATTAATTGAAGAAACAACCACATGAAAAAAATATATCAATACCCACAAATCATGAAATATATTTCTAAATATTAAAGGCTTCCAAAGACTGAGAGAGCCAAAAAAAATCTGTATTTACACTATTTAAACTGCAATTTAAGCCAGAAGGACAAGAAAAGAAGATATACAAAAAAACTATTCAAGCTTTCTAGATGACAAACAGACCAAGCAAACTAGCAGACCCCTTCAATCTGTCAGGAGAAAACAAAGTTTTTTCTGCCAGTAAACACACCAGACACTGCCAGAATTTTATTTGGGAAAATTGGGCACATCTATAAAATGTCATATGAATGGAATACTGCTCTTCTCATTGCACTGGACTAATAGTGATGAATAAACATCTTGATTAAGGGCTTAATTTAATGTAAATCACATACGTTTGGAGAAATGTACATCACAAAAAATGAGGTTTTGGATTCCTAGTTTTCTGTCTCTCTACCTCTGTACATCAAGATCTACTACAGTATCACTTAGTATGCTGGGCTGTGATGGGCAGGGGTTTTGTATTAAACCTTGAAAATCTTCTACAGCAGTAACAAGGATTCCTTTCGCATTCAGGATGTTAGTCAGGGTTTAATTCTCCTGGATTTCAAACGTTCACACCGACTAAATCCAGCAATTACCAGCTAAAACGCTAAAATGAAAAAAAAAAGGCATGTAGGTCTACACAACAGGACCACTATAATTTAAGCTACATCCCTCATTTTGATAAAGAGGCATAAGAATTAAATTAAATATGTGGTTCGTGTATATGTGAGTAGTTCTCCACCAACCTCTCTCTGCGAACTGTCCATCAGCACGCCGAAGGTGCCAAGTCTCTGGCACTGACAGCGAACATGAGAGGCGTTCCTGTACACCACCATACAATCCCTGACTGTCCAACAACCTCCAATCTCATACCTGCAGAGAGGGAGAGAGCGAGTTAATGATGAAAAGACTAACTGTATCCTATGTGCAAAAACATGTTTTTATATTATGTGTGTTTATGATCCATCAACATTAACAGGGCTAGTAAAAACAGCCTACTGTTGTGTGTATGTGAGTTCATCCATCTAGAAATTCATGTTTTCTCAGTGTGCATAGCACTAGCACTGATGAGCAGAAAATGAACACATTAATACATTGTAATATTTTGTGGGACACCTGCAGATCTTCATTATGAACAATGGTCCCTGCTCTGTTAATCAGATTTATTTGTTACTGTGGTAAAGACAGCAGGTGTCCCTTAACTATCATTTCACTTAAAGCTTAACGTTCACGTCACAGCACTGCTTCAGTAAATAAACCTTTTTTCACACAAGACATTTTACGAGTAATAACATGTGTGATTGATTACATTAAGGTCTGCACTCCATGTTTTTATATCAACCCTGAAACTGGCGATTTTTTTGAACACTTAATGGAGCTAAGTCATCATTAATATTATTAGTTGGACGTCTGGTTCTTCTGCTATGACAGATCTGCATAAAAAAGTGTATGATGATGCCATGAAGTCTAAAGGCAGATGCTGAATATATATTATATTCATCCCAACACCACAATAAACATGAATTGTAGTGTGAGTATTTTTGTGTTAAATTCTCCAAATTACAGACCTACAATACATGTATGTAGATTCATTACACAGAATACACAGAACACTAGATTAATAATGCATTTAAATGTCACTTACAGGCATATATCAAAATAAATAAATAATGTAAATGAATTTCAGTTGTATTAATAGTATCAATACAGTGTGAAGCATCATGAATTATCACAAGCGTCTGTACTCACGGACTGCTGTGGTTCCACTGCACACACAGTGGCTTGCTGCGATTGGCTGTCTCCAGCAGTTTGAACTCAAGCAGGATGGGCTGGTCCAAGTGTCCACCCACAAATGTCTGGTTGTTGTAGACAGAGATACTGACCACTGGGGAGTTCATTACCGGGTGTCGAGGAAGCCTGGGGGAGAGAAAGTGCAGCGTTACTTTACGTCTACTGCCGCAGACAGAAAGCAGAGTTTGATGTCCTGCTTAGGACGGTGGGAAAAGGATATGGCAAGATGGTGCTTATCTTGCCATATCCTTTTCTCACCGTCCCAGAGGACCAAGATTGGTACCTATTGAAAACTGGACAGTCTGTTACTTTGACATTAAGCCCAGAGGTGAGGTGAAGAAGAGCAGAGAGTAGAATGGGATAAAAAAAGATAGCATAGAGGATAGAGAAAATACAGTGAGAGAAAGATGTCACTATAGCATTTTACACATTTTAAAGACAAAATGATTAATGGGATTTATTATAATTTTTGAATTTTTTATAAAACTGTCAAGTTACTGATTAAAATGATATTCTGAGATATTCTGTTTCTAATGATGTGATATAACGTCTGCCATTTTGGTTTTATAACTGAATAAAAGAGATTGTTAATCTAGATACGTATATATCCAGCACAATTCCTTCCTTAGAGGGTTCAGAGCTGCTGTGATCAGATTTTTATTGTTCTGAGTGTGATTGATTCTCACCTCACTCCTCGTCTGTCTGTGTGATACTTGGGAGGGAGGGCAGCGCCCAGACTGCGATGGATCAACAAGATGACAATGGTGATGGGCTGCTCAGGCATCGAAACTGTGCGCCTGGCTGCAGTGTATTCTCCTGTCTGGTTGGCTGAGATACTGACGGGGGCGGTGGCAGCATTCTGAGGGGTCGTGGCTGAAATGGATGAGTCTGTGTTAGTATATTGTTTTAGTTTCAGCCATTCACTCTGAAGCCTTTAACTGTATATGTATGTCTGTTCTTACGTTCTTTCTCTGTCCGCTCCTTCTCTTTCCAGTTGTGTTGCTGCTGTCGTTGTGGCACCAGGGCAGCAGGGGGCAGTATCACGTGGGTATGGGGATCCCACAAAACCTGCCCACGAAACAGGGTTGTGTGGTAACGCGGGAAACGTCGCCGCACATGGGTTTGGTTCTCCACACGATCAAGGTTCATGACTGATGATGACAGGCATAAACAGGAACATGTTACTGACCAAATTCTTATAACCTTGATATAATTACCATAAAGTGACTGATTGAAATAAGATTAGATTTCACACCACAGACAGTGCTAGCAGTATTTCTCAACACATTCATTGCATTGCATAGCAATGGCTCTAGAATAGCATTACTACACATCCTGTCTCTTAAGTAACAAGAACCAAATGTGGGAAATCACTCGGAAGTGCTAACAGACTAACTGGAAAATCATTTAAAACACACCTGAATGCCTGCTGGAGAATGTTTTGAATAAAGTCCAGAAAATTCACTACATCAGTCTTAGAGTCAGAGTTATTATTCACAGTTGGTTTCTTTGCTGAATACAGGATGAGCCTTTCGCTACTGATCTGACTGAATGTGACACACTGTGAAACATTTCACTCCATTTCCATGGAGGAACAACACCCTCATCCTGTTTCATGACCTCAGGGCACACAAGTAACTAACATTAATCAATTGTCCCCTTTGTTTATTCTAATAACATAAATATCTAAAAAATTAAAGTGGTAATTATTTATTGTTATTAAACCTCTTGCTCCATCAGCACATTTGAAAACCTCCTAAATCAATGGCTGATGAAAAATTAGATCACTATATAATATCCACTGCTTTTTTTAATAAGTCCAAAGCTACACAAGCTAGAGAGCGGCCTTTTGGCTTTCTGATAGCTGAAAATCACGACAACATTGTAACACTTGATTTGCCAATGTTACTCAGATTCTGGTTATTAGGTGTAGGGTAGTTTCAGAAATCCAATTTAAGAGGAAACCTGAACCACCTGTGCCAATAAACCAATTTATTCTCTGTGGATTTGGGTGTGTGAAGAGCCGATACAAAATCCATAAACACACACACACACTCACAAACACAAGAGCACAGGCTTTGTCATATTATAGGAAATTAGGTGGCAAACAGGAAGTGCATAGTCAATGTGAAGTGTTCAATAACGAGTGAACACTTCACGAGTGATCACAGAAGTGGAACAGCACTCAATACAGACAGAGCAGTATAGTGTGTGTGCGTGTGTGTGGAGGCACACCTGTTGGTGTGGGGAGAAAGAGTCTGTTTTTCTGATTTTAAAAGTCCATTTTGATGAAGAAACAAGGGGTTTATTAGTAATGTGAAAATTAAGATTTGCCGTTCAAATAACAGACAATAAAACAATAACAACAAAGCCTAAAATGAACTATATAATGTACACTAACAGATGTGTGTCAGGTCTAAACATAGCCTTTCCCTGGTTATTCACATCCCATTTGGCTGAGAACATTAACTGTGCGTGCATGTGTTTAGGACTGTGAAACTTAGTATTCTGTATTCCTCATTCCTTCTTCTACTTCTGTGCTCTTCATCGGGAAATCTGCATTAGGCTCAGTTTAAGGTTATATAATAGCATTTTGGGTTTCCACTGGGAAGCATACAGTATAGTGATGTACAGTAGGAGAGAGATGAGACTTATATGGAAAAGTAATTAAAGCAGCCAATTCATGTTGGACAGACAATCTGGGATTAACTGTGTTACAAATCTACGCTGGAATAAGTTGGTGAGTAGCTGGTAACTTTTATGAGTTGTATGCATTTGAGTGTATTTTTTGGGGAATTCAATCTGTGTAGTTAAGAGTATTAACAGAGTGTGAAATTCATTGTCTGGCTTTATACCTGCAAGGGCTGCCTTTGCTGCTGCTACTTCAGCACCTCATGTTGTTGTATGTAGTACAGATTATTTATTATCAGGATGTTCAACATGACTAAAATGACAGAAAAATGTAGAAAAGAGCAGGATGCCAGAAACTAAATGACACATGGCCAAACCTGTATATTCCATATACATTTACAGTAAATGCTAAATGAAAGTTGGACATGGTGTTCAGTAATTCTAAATTCCAGCCTATCGGTGAGATCTCTGTGTGTGGCTGTTCCTCTTTGTGTGTGACTGTGTGTGTGTATTTGGCAACTGTAAATCTTAATGATGTATGTTGGCCAGTGCTACAGCGCTTCAGGGTTTTTGTGCATGTGCTGGAAGCATTAGCTGCTGTCTGTGTGTGGGAGTGTGAAATTCATCTCTCTGTGCTGCTGCCAGCACTCCGGCTGTGCCATCATCATTTGCATTAGCACTGTTCATCTCCCGTTTTACAATCAAGTTATTATAGCTGATTTCACAGCAGTGATTTACAGTATTACGAGAAAGCCGCAGCAAATCGTCTGTAAAGATTAAGTCTTATTCTCTTTTATTGGGTCTGCTAATCTTTAGTGATTAGCTATTGTATTGTGTCTGAGTGTGTGAGTGTGTGTGTAGTCTTTCTGAACTCACCCAAGTTTGGAGCAACCAGTGCCACAGGGTTGAGGTAGGTGAGCTTCATGTTCCGGGCCAGATTCTGGGCGTACTGTTCCAGCAGCTCCGTCAGCTCAGCTGGACCGCCGCCTGGGATGTGGTTTTGACTCTGAGCGAGAGCACGCCAAAGCCCAGAGGTACCAGGTCCCAACAGCACACTGCAGCCCCGGAGAATGTTCTGGAAGAAGCAGCAGCGAGGCGAACAATTAGTCAAAGTAAATAATTCTGGATTAAGAAAGTGAAAGAGAGACGTGAAGAAGAAAGGGAATTATTTTTTTTTGTACTGACACGAGCTAGAACTATCCAAAACACTGGAAGGATAAGTAGTTGAGTACCCAACAGCTGAAATCAGCATCCGATCAGTTTTTTGTTTTTTTTTAAAAACAATTATGATTAAGGCAGAGAAGAGGTGGAAGGAGGGAAAAGAGGAACATATTGTGAGAAAAAGGAGACATGATGAGGTTGTGACTGCAGTTCAGGGTTCACCACAGGGCCAGAGTCTACTTTTCCAGACTTTAAAAAGCCTCAAAGTTATGCATCAAGTCAAGAAGAAGCAAAGGATGTCAGTGTGGTGAAGAGGGGAGACAAGTGAATAAGAATATAGAGTCTGGCTTGGGGCTTGCCATACAACTGTTGAGATACTGTAGCCTTGTAAAATAGTATAAAATATAATAATTGAGGATGTAGACAGTAAAGCCTAATAGAGAGGGTAAAAGAATGACAGAACTTGAGCTTGTTACAGTTTATAGTTGAGACGAGGACTGTAAAGCCTTTTCGTCAGGCTGCTTGACTGCATGACTGAAACTACAAGAACATGGTCAAAAATTCTAACCAGAGCTAGAAAAAAAGTAGCATCCAAACAAATCTTGACCCCAATTCTAACAGGTTTTACCATGGTGATGTGGCCATTTATGCACAGTGCCTCTATTTCCATGCTTTTCATGGAATATTTGTGACTCTGATTAAAGGCCTGTCAGAGATAGCATAGACGGCACAGTCTTGCAAAGTGTTCTGAACAAAGAGTAATATCAGAGAGCAAGAGAGAGAGAGAGAGAGAGCAAGAGAGAGAGAGAGCTCAATATGACTCCTTGCAGTCTGACTGCACCAAACCTAATAAAGCACTGCAATCTCACATAATGCTCTGGGGAGAGAAAAATACACAAGAAAACCTTTAGACAAACAAGAACAAACAACACAGTGCAGTATGGGGAGAATGTAGAGAATCTATAGTTCAATCAAGAGAGACTTAACAATAAAGATGAGGTAATGACATCATCATAAAGCAAGGAGTGAAGCCATGAGTAGTATGGGATACCTCCCTAATGGAGTCTAGATACTGGTGGTGGTAAAAGATCTGAAGATCTGAATGTAATAAACTGAGAATGAATGGAGTGGAGGAGGGCCTCAACAATTTTGACAAGTTTGACAACAACAAAAAAAGATGATGGAGATCATGGCAAAATCTGGTTGGTTTAAGTGAAAAGGCCCATACAGTAGTCAGCTGATTAAGAAGAAACATGTGTGAAAAATGTGAAAAGTAACTGTTGGCATTTTGAAGTACAAAATGGGTGATTTGGTGTAACTCAGCAGACACAAACACAAGTTTGGATTGGAGACGGTATTCAAAGTCTTTGTTTCAATTGTTACATGCTTTTCTTTTGCTGACCTTGTTGAATCATGTTATTTTAATATGTACCTTTTTTATTTTTGAGTCTCCATGGTCATATTGTTTATTGGCTTCCGTAGTGATTTGACATGAACACTAATGTTTCACTTGTTGACTACACATTAGGAGCCATCGTATCATATGATGCGATACTATTTGTGCAGTATTTATACAGTATATAGGGATGAGTGACTGAACAGATTGAAGAAGGTGAGAAACACTGCAATCAACAAAGATTTTTTTTTTTTAATCAAACAAACATGTATCCACGATTCCTTTGTTCTTAAAATACACATTAAACATGTTCAGTTCAGTTTCCATCAATGGCTTTAAAAAAAAGAAAAAAGTGAAAAACAATGAAGACTAACAAGAGGAAAAAGGCAGCAGATGACAGGATTACAGATAGAGAAGGAGGCACAGGAATGAGAAGCAGCATGGATGACAGGCTGGAACATGTCATATCCAAACTTTTTGAAACAAATTGCATTTCACATCACATTTTTTTAATGGTCTACTTTCCTCACCCTTCCCAATGCTGTAGAGACCTCACGTTGAGAAATAATTACATTATCAGCCTTTTAATACTATTGTGCAGTACATTGTGTTATAAGGAATTCAGATGTTTTATTCAGGAACAAATTATATCTGAAGCTCTCTGCCCTTTGGTATATTTTAGCGATGCGTTTTGTGAGACATGAGCAGAATCAGGAGGTATTGTAGTATCCAGATGGATTGGATCACAGCTTGAACTTGAAAGGTTTTCATCTTCCTCCTTTCCCTCTATTCATCGCTTCATTCCTGATGTGAAAACACTTTCTCTCCTGTCTACTTTTGTTTCTCCTGCAGCCACAGGGCTCTGTTACCACCGCTGGGTTACTATAGTAACTGTGTTCGACATTACCTGTTCATCTGGCCTAATAGCTGCTGTTTAAAGTGAGGTGTCAAGATCAGATTTATTATATATTTTTTTATTCTTGAGAAAAAATGGACTGTCTGCAACTCTGCTTCAGTGCTGCCAGTGTAAACCAGAGCCGCATCATTAACTCGAGATGATGAGATGTAGGCAGCACGCCTGTTTGAGAGTCGGAGATTAAGATTATAAGTGTGGCGAGTTCAGGTTTTTTGTTCCAGAAACTGCAAGATGACAATAAAAATCATTACTGTCCTATTGCATGTATATGTAGCTGCTTCATGCTGCTGTGAGTCAGCCCAAGCAGATGTTAAAACCCTAATGGCCATATGTCTGATTTACTGTCAGGTGAAGTAGTTAGAGGAAATGTCAGGCAGGAAAAGGTTTTTATTTCACTCTTGCTATGGCAACTGTCCTTGTTAGCCAAATATTATATATTGATCACAGGAAGCAGTGTACTGTCTTTGATGTGAGGCTCCAGCTGTGAGGCTTGTGCTCTGACAAATTGCTTTTATTCACTTAAGATTGGCTGTAAATTAGGTTTTATTTAGGATAATAATAATAATAAAAGTTAGTTAATAACATTTTATTAATGAATCGTCACCCAGCAGATGCTGTTTATAAGAAGGGGAATAATTCAGTTAAAGAAACACTTATACAGGATGACATGCTGAAACTATAGACACCTACTTGCTTTTGTTCAGTGTCATAACTGCAGCCACAGTGTGTATCTGGGAATTCAGAGTGTGCAACAAGTGTGCTGTAAATCAGATAAATGTGAGTGCTTTTTATTGTATTGATCACCACAGAGGGAAAGCTACACTCTTCCTTTTACCTACACCTACTGTAGAACCACTAGAGAAACAGAGTGAAGGGCGCTGGATCTATTCATGCAAGCACATTTGAAAAATTGCCATTTCATTCTGGGAGTTTTGTAATAAAATGTAAGTATTATGAGTAGTAGTATGAATATTTATTAATGAAACTGAATATTTAAAACACAAACACACAAAGATGACATTCCTCTGCCGATAAAAGCAGATGTTAGTACTACAACTATCCAGTTTCTATAGCAACTCGTTGTTAACTATAACAATGGCATTATCAATGACTGAGTCTGTTTCAGCTCTGCAGGGTGTGGCTATTTCTGCTACAGCTGTCATCAGGTGGTTAAATTCTCACTGTTAGCATTAATTATTAAATGCTTCCCTGTGTCAACTGTAGAAAAACGATGAAAGCAAAAAAAAGCTTTTTAACTGCCCACCATGGCCTCTATTAAACATGAATGAATTACCTCCTGGTGATCAATAAACTCACCAGCTCGAGATTAATGCATTATTCAGGTAGTGTGAGATTACCATTTCACACCATGAAAATGACTTACTTTAGATACAGTACTACTACTTCTACTGTAAGACTACTTCTATTATTGTTACTATTACTACTACTACAACTAGTACTGCTGTATATGTGTAAGTATAACAATGTTTGAATGAAAAGTAAGCCTAGTTTACATTTATATTAAAATTCTCTTCATGAATGAAAATATTTACAGTACCATCAGCAAGCAGGGTGTCAAGTTCACAAAGTGATGTGCAATTTATCAATTACTGTCACATGAGGCAGTAAACTGAATAAGTAGTTTAAAAGGGAAAGGGGGGGTGCATTGTATCTACAGCCACTTACTTGTGATGTATGGACAACTCATTTCTTGTCACCTAAATTTGATATATAAGCTAAATATTTATAGCAAAATGATTTGAATGCCTTTATGTCAAAAATCCAACAGGCTAAAATGATCCTGTGTCAACTCCTGCAGCCGTCATATCAGGTAAAATGAGGATCTGCCAGTTAATGTGTGAAAATGACATGTTGTAATATTTCATGCACTGCTGTCACTGCATCACCATAGCAACATTACCTTCCATTTCTCAAAAACGACATCTTATGCTATCTAGTCACTCGGTCTGTGCCCCATAAAGGTGCCAAGTATCAATCATATCTACTGTTTTAAATAACAGCAACTATTTTATGTCACATTCTGTGGTTGCTGTTATCAGCCATATATAGTGGAAATACATTTCAATCCCTAGAATAACTTAAATATTATATCAATCATTTAAATATCAATTTGTGATTGTAGAATATGAAACCCCAAAACTGACAGATTTATTGTGGTTTGCACCATAAACTACTATTCCTAAATCAGCTTGTTGGTTACACTTGTCTTGGTTGACAGTGCCAATTAAATCTGTTCAAAACAGAGCCGGCACAGTGACAGTTATGAGTTTCATAACATGTCTAGATTTTCACACATTAATATCAACAGCACAAACTGATTATTAGCTTCACACATCATTATTATTATTATTATCTTTTACAACTGGCACGTTCACTGTATTTTGAACGTCATTTTAATGCTCTCTTATCAATATTTCTAACCGCTTTCTCACACTATTACTAGTGTTGGTTAAAGTGTAATTAATTATCCCATGAATCTGTCTTTTGTCACAAATTCGATTTGAACAGTGAATCATAACAGCTGGTAAACAGCCCTTGTTAATGACAAACATGTCTTTAATTTGTTCCACAATAGGCCTCTGCAAGGGAAAACAGAGTAAAAGACACAAAGAAAATTACATTATGTATTCTTCTTTTTACCTCATTGAAATGTGCGTCCTGAGTAGCAGTGAGTCCAAAGCCGCTCTGTTGGGTCTCAAAGGTCAGGAGGCGGGACAGCAGTCTTTCGGCGATCTGCAAGTCATTGCCGTAGAGTCGGGCGGTTGCCTCAGTGACATCACGGAGTTGATGGGCAAGTTTCTTCTCCATGATGGTGTTCAGCTCTGTCTCATTACGCTCCAGAGAATCAAGCTAAACATACAAACACCAACATGACATGAAAAATCTATCCCCCTTTAACACGTATTTAACAATTACTGGGGTTTAATATTATATTATATAATATTAATATCTACAGCAACACTACTGAATGTATAGAGGAGGCATTGTATTGCATTGAGAAATTGCATTGTACCTCCAATTCATTACTTTCAAAGTTGTATATATAGAATATCTGCATGCAAACAGCAATCAGGTGTTAAGGGTGAGTTTTAAGCACTTCTTCTGGACTTAGTACAAGCTGTGTGACTCATAAAGACATATATGTAATGATATTAGTTGTATAACTTTACATACAGCAGCATTGAGCTCCACAAATGGAGGTGAGGTACAGTTGTAAAGGTCTGGCTCCAGCCATCCCCTCTCTACATCACAGTGTCTGATGGCCGCACCTGTAATGAGGAGAGGACATGGTATGTATAAATTAAAATGAAGTTCAAAACTCACATTAGATTGTATGTCAATATATCCATACATCCATGTGTTTGAGTGCACTCATGTTAGTGTTTACAGACCGACAGAGCCTTTCGGGCAGGGCACTGCAGCAGGCAGGTTGAACTTGGTCCGAGGCCACCAGATCCCCTGAGTGATGGTCTTTGGACAACCATCATAAATGACTGCAGAGAGACAGAACAAAATTTATTATCGTCCTTATAGTTCAATTAATTTTTTTAATGTGGACGCGGAAATGTTTTTCTTTTGACTTTCAGAGAAGAAATTGAAAAGAGTGTCAGAGAATAACACAAATCAAAGGAAGTAATTACAGACGGGAAACTGGAAAGTGACAAAGTAAAGAAGAGAAAAAACATGAAGAGAGAAATTTGTTACAAAGAAGATGAATATAATTAACAGTCTCTTTGTTATTTTAGGCTTGGACACAAGTTTAATAAATATGACCATTTTGAACAACAGAATATAAGAAAAACTGAAATCCTATGATTACACAGTTATGATTAAATATGGTGGAAGCACTTCATTATTTTCATTCATGTCTATTTGCTGCTACAGATAAATGACTAAGTTTGAAGAGTGGTTTTAAATCAATATTAATAATTACAGAAGGTAAGTGTTCTATACTACTTGACAAGAGACAATCCTACTAAAGAAACAAAGAAGGTAATAAACGATTTTGGCTATTGTTGGACAACAACACTGATGAAGCGTCAATATCAAATCAAGTTTTGAAAACTATTGTTCAAAAGCCGACAGTTTTTGTTAATTAGTTTCTTTGTCAACAAGCCACAAATGAGCTGTGACACATTTAACCATCAAAATAAAATAGTTGGAAAAGTCAGATTTCACAAATGATTCTGTCCCCCGTCAGTAAATGTTTTAACACGTAATCTCAGAGGCTCCTGCTAAACAATTCACTGTTATTTCAAAAAGAACACAATGCAGTGAGACTTTTTTTTAAATCCAATCTGCACTGTTTGAGATTTATTAAATTACTGAATTTCCAAAAGTTTGATCAAAACATCTGAGACAAAGAAGATAACCACCTCACCTTCACAACCTGAATTCGTGACCTCAGCAAAGGGGTTATCACATGTGTTGCACTGTCGACCAATCACACCTGGCCTGCACTGACACTGGCCTGTCTCTGGGTCACATGACCGCGAGAAGGACCCCACTGGGTAGCAGTCACATGGCAGGCAGGTGTCAGAGCCTCGCGGGTGATAGTGAAACTCCTGAATACACACACACACACACACACACACACACACACACACACACACACAAAAACAGACAGGGTGTGTGTGAGTAGGCAAATAGATCAAAACTTAACGATTACACCACCACATACATTACAGTAAGATTCATACAATAAAAACAAAAGGGGACACAGTATATGAGCAACAATCCATGCATGAAGTGTTAAAGAGCTGGAGACAAAGGAAAACAGTTAATTATTTAGTTTGCTAAAATTGTATGAGGTTATATATTTAATGCTGCATTTTGGAACATGGATGATGGTGCAGCATCACAGTTTCCATCCTATAGAACTCCTCCATTCAAAAATGGATTTTGCTTATTGTTACTTTACTTAGATGTTTCACGGTGCAGAATGATGCATGTGCAATTTATAGTTTGTTTTCACATTCATCTGCTGAAGGGGGAACGTCTCTCTGCACAAATAGTTGCAATTTTCATGTTTTTCTTTAGCTTTCTAAGTATTGCTATATATCATAAACATCTGGAACTCTGGAGGGGGTCTTTAAGGAAAGATTGTAATTACCAAACACATACAGATTATCTCTGACGATGCTCTCTGACGATGCTCTCAGCCTTTAGCGGCTTTATGTTGCATTTTACAAGATGAAATTCACAAGTAATCTGACTTTTATGTCTCAGTAATGTGGATGATCAAGGGAATCGAGAGCTGATGGAAAATCGCTTCAACAAGATAATCATCTTTGACAGCTTCAGTCAAAGAATAACACCTGGGAAGAAGCAACAGTGTTTACAGGGAAATGTGAGCTCAACGCAGTTAATTTATCTGAAGGGTATTAAAAACATTTCTGACCCTGGAGACAGCCAGCTTGTAATATGCAAATATGCATGTAGGCTGAATTAAAACATTCTTACACTGTAAGCATGGCAAGCAGCTTCACTTTCACTTAAAAAAAAAAAGAAAGACAAGGAGTGCACAGGCCAACACGGGGTTAGGTCCTTTTAGCAAGGGCAATAACAGAGATTAAAGATTAAGGTCAAAAGATCAGATTAAGGTCAGGATAAAACGGGTTAAACATGCCGGCTACACATATAACATATCAATATACATACACGGACATTTATACAAGCCAGAAATGTCTATGATCATTGTATCACGGTTCATGTAGCTTGTATGTCGGCCTTAGGCTGTCAGACCATCAGACTGTGAGACGATTACTGTCTGTGTGTCTGTGTTAAACCAAAGCCAAAGTGATCTATAGAGTTACACCACTAAAGTCCTTCTAATCCTAAACAGCATTAGTATTCAATGTGATGATATAAAAAATCTACTTTATACCAGCAGCTCTAACTGTTCAACAGAGCTCTGACCAGCTATAAAAGCTGCATATACAGCTGAGGGAATAAAAGCAGGGACAGATCTGTAATATTCAGATGCTTGTTTAACAAACAGCCCCTTTCTACTTTAGCCAAACATGTCCAAATATCTTTTTATACACTTTGCTAAGTAATATACAAATTAGTATTCTATCCACAAATGCCTGGAAGCTGCACTGTGTGTGTGTTTGCTGTTTACCTTGCAGTGACAGTGTCCACTGGTCTTGTTACAGTTGGGGTCGAAGCCTTTATTGGTGTCACAGTGACATGGTCCACAGGTGGGAGATCCCCACCAACCCCTGGGACACTGATGGTCAATTCTACACACACACCAACAGTTAAAATCAGTAAGAAATCAAAACAAAGACAGAAAGCAACAGAGCTTGTCAAAAGAATTTTATCTGTTCTCTTCAAAGGAATCATCTCACCCTTTTATTTCTAACTAATGACAAACTAATGAGTTGGGAAAAGGAGATGAAAGCAAGAGTTTAAGAGGAGAACACCTTTAGCTATTCATTCATTTTAAAATGAGTGTGGGATTTAAACTAAAACTGCTGAATCTCTGCTCCAGATAAACTCCCCTGAGAGTTTAACACTATCTGGCTTATTGTATGTGCCACTTTAGTACTCTTTGCTCACATTTCACTGTATGTGCTCCCCTGTTCTCAGTGTCTAATGGATAACTGAGGAGATGAACGCTTCTCACAGTTCTTGCAGATTCTCGTGTGCGTCTCGTTATTGCTCCTTACGGGGAGTTTAGGAGAGAATTCAGATATCAGTGATCTGAAAAGAATATCAGGATTGACTCTATTTCTCCTGAGATTTTTTATTACATCTCTAGACAGAAACACTTTTCCAAATGAAGAGTCTCTCCCTGCTGTGTATTTTTTGTCTGCTTAAAGGGCACAGCAAACACATCCAGACAGTCAAATGTTTTGTCTAATTATAACTGTGGAAGGAGGAGCAGAGAAACAGAGGCTGGGTCTTATCAGGAAGCTGCGCTGGCTGTGCTGTGATAAATAGACATTTCCAAATGAGAAATTAGTTCAAACTGCCAGGTCAATTAGGATTATTTATCATGTTAGCTTCAGAGCTCATACAAGTTCTCATTTGTCTCATTGTCGAGATGCTAAAAAATAACCAGAGCAAAAGGGCTTATTTTCTCTGACCAGGATAAAAATCTCACTGCCACAACATGGACATTTTTGGTACTTATATGATTAGTCTTAACATATAGACCTATACGAAAGATGATTAAACTGTTATTAATGTTATATCATAGTGTTATAATATATTTTATAATTATTATCATCTACCCTTTTGTTCAACCCATCAGTGAGTTAGTAGGAAGTTGATTAATGAGTCAAACTTCACAAAATCACAGCAGTGAGGAGAGGCGAGAGAGAGAGATGTTTCATCAGCAGCCAACAACGTGTGTCTCCACACACTAACTAGATCCACACACACACACACACACACACACACACACACACACACACACACACACACACACACACACAAGATCATGAGATAAATTTTTCAGGCAGCAAGGAAGGGGTGAAGTCAGGGTCATGCTCCCTTCACACACAGTTCACACACACAGAAAACCTTGGTGTGTGTGTGTCTGCTTTATTAGGTTAAGTCTACATTTATCCCACAGTGGATTACATGCATGGCTGGAGATGTGGGACAACAGGGCTACCAACACACACACACACAAGCACACTTAAACAGAGCGTAGCTGGACTACAAACAACACCAATGACTGTGTTGGCATCACACAGGTAAACAGGAGTTCAAATGTTAAGTCAGGTGTGTGTGTGTGTGTGTACCTGTGTTGGCAGTACTGCCCATAGTGGTTGTCTCCACAGTCACAGATGTATCCATGGGAAGAGCTGGGCTTCCTGTGGCACTGAGCCTCGTTTTCACACGGATTCAGATGGCAAGCGTCCGTGCAGCCTCTCCCATAGTAACCTGAGAGAGCGAGAGAGACAGAAATGGTGTCAATGATTAAAGTCAAAATGATTTGTGCAACCATTGCCAGCCTACAAGTCAAACACAAACATCACTTAGCAAAATATACAACTCTACAAAATGTGTTTATATAGTTATAAGTTCTTTTACCAATTACATAAATTACAGCATTCACTGCTAATATATGGCATTTTCAAGTCCAGGAGGAGTGACATCCTTATAATTGCTTTGCACAGAAGTCAAAGGGACGAGGTTTGAGTGGAAGGTAGGACATAAATAATAATAGAAATTCTTGTTATTGAGTTTAGACTGCCAAAAGAACAGTCAAGGCTAGAGAGACATTGATTTTGTTTAAATATTAGAATTATGCTTTGTCTCGTGCTTTGTCAAGTCAGCAATATTTTCAATATTTAACCAAAAACACAACCTCTCTCTAACCTTAACCAAATGCTTCAAGTTATCTAAAAGAATTACTGTATAAAACAGACTTTGCATGCCTACAACAGACATGGTATGGAAAACAAATGAAATACATTTACAGAAAGTTCAATATAAGCACCTCATTGTTATGTTGGGAAAACATATTCAGGGCAGCAGTAACTAGTAGCTAGTAAGTTATGTATAAACATAATTTTTAGAGACAAATTACATTTACTTCTGTTATTTTACTAGAGAAGCACTTCAGCACACACTCCTTTAATTCAGTAATTAGATGTTTTCACAACCGCAGGGTGTAGAGAGTTTTGTTGACTCTTTATGCATCAAAAACAGAGAATCAATTAATAATATGCTTTTATGGTTTAATTTGTTCCTTTAAAAGAATCAAGTCTGAGTTTCTTTTCTTATTCACGGGAAAAAAAACATCCAACCGTGTTACAGAGTAACGTTTACAGAAAAACTACAAAATAGGGCATTGAAAACATAATTTCTCAATCAGTTTCACACAAGTTTTCGTTATTTTACAGAGAGATTTACGTTTCTGTTTGTGCTTTTCTCATTTGTTTGAAGTGAGTAGAGATCATGTGGAAAAAGGTGATATCACACACCAATCACAGTTGAGCAGCAATTCATTTAAAATGTGACGGCAGTTGTGGGTTTGTTTGCATGTTGCCAGGCCACTGTCAAACTAATCTGCTTAAACTACACCAACACTGACCTGATAACTGATTAGCTGAATGTTTTATTTATTTAAAAATATTGAAAAGATTTGAAATTAAGTTAAAATAAATATGTCCATGAAGAACTTCCCATGCATTTACATTTATCATGGAATGAGAGCGATAAACTACACAACAACAAATCTGAATATGCAGAACAGTGCCTTATTTCCCATTCAAGTACCAGACATAATAACCTGTCAGCTCACAAGCGCACATCTCAGACATCAAACAGTGATTATCTCAAACGTCACACTACATACTTACTCGGCCTGGGCAAACCACTGGAAAACAAGCCACAACTGAGCACTATAATGCTGTCATCTACTGAAACACAAAGCAATGCTGCCTCTAAAAGAAAATTACTGCTCTAGGAAAGGAATAATAAAAAAAAAAAAAACAGCAATTTATTTCAATTCAGCCAACCAAAACTAACACAAGTGAGTATAATCTGAGCGTTAAGGAAAAATGACACTTTGCATCGTGAACAACATAAAAGGAGGCTTTTCTGCAATCTAAATGAAAAACATGAAAAACAAGGTGTTTCTGCTTCAGCAATCAAATGGTGGGAAAATGAGATCTGCATTTTTCACAATTTGGAATTATTTTATACACTAAATGGTAAATCAAATAATATTAAAAAAAAAAAATTAATTGCAAATGACAAAACTCTCTTTTGGATAATTCCCCTCAATAATCGCTAAAAAGTTGTGCAATACCGTGACTGTGGAGCAGCATATGCAAAGACAACACACACAAATTCCAGTCGTAGCACGGTGAACGAAGCCGTCATACACTTCAATGCAATCCCCAGACACTCCAAAACACACCAGCCTCTTATATGGTAATACAGGCCAGCACATAAAACTCCTCTTTAATCTAATGACTAAAGCAGAGTGCTTCACACACACTTTGGGGTGTATTTAGCACAAATAAAGGAGGCCTTTCACCCAGACCTGCTTTTCTTTAAAAATAACAGAATTGTTATATTTAGTCTTTAATGAGCTTGTTTTAATTGTTGAAATTAAAATACTATGCCTCAGCATAAGACCCCACTTTCATGTAGGAATGGAAATACAAGAAACAAATAATAATAAAAAAACACATTCAGACTTTCTCTATAGGCACATACTAGAGTACATATATAAAAAGCTCACTTTTACTTAAAAAATAATTTAAAATTACTCAAATTTACCACATAATGGTTAATAAAGACCCGTTTGGATAATATACACAGAAACTACAATTTAGTTTCAAGATATTCTGACATCTTGAGAGACTTTGAGATTTTCATCTCTCCATCCAGCATGATCAACGTATGTTTATTAATCGTTTGCAGTAAATATATATATATATATATATTTTTTTTTTTTTACGAGAAAAGATCACATTAAAATGTGAATTCAAAGCCCATTTGCTTCCTGTGCACATCATTTTCTGCTATCCATGTTAGCATTAGATCTTTGAAAACTTTGTTTTTACATTCAGCATATGTGGCATTTCACCTGACTGCACTGCCTTTGATTATAAGTGACAATTAAACTGAATTGGCTTGAAGAAAAGCACGTGCTTTAAATGCAGATTTGCCTTTTTGAGACAGTCCAAACACTCTTTTGCGCTTTTACAACTGCTCCAAGACAGAATACTCACATTAATATTCATATCAAAACTTATCAACAAGTGAAAAACAGAAAACACGGTGATCTCTGCGACAAGATATTACATCTTGCGTGTTGCACTGATCACGCTGACTTTCTCACCAACAATAACCTCACATACAATCACCATCCCTCCTTCAGCCAGAGCGTGCTTTCAGACCACCTTTTTAATTTAACAGCACTGAATTGAAGGACATCATTATAGATTGAAGTATGACTGAAGTGTGTGCGCAGCTTGTTGAGGTCTGCATTCCCCTCTCTCTGGGGCTGACAAACATGTCTGAGGTCTTATATGTTCATCTATAGAAAATACAGAAGCCACTCTGCTTTTCAAGCCTGTGGCCTTGGCTGGACTTTTATATACACTATATACACTCTTTCTTTGTGAAACTAGAAATCCACACATACTGTAATTTGCAAAAGATAAAGAGGAAAAAAGAAACACTGACCTTGCTTCCCTCTTCCTTAAACACATTTTTTCCATTTCATCTACCTTTCTCTAGCCCCCTATTATTGCTTGGAAATATTTCAGGAATGATGCAAACAAAAGAGATAAAGATAATCATGGGTATTGTTCACTTTCTAATTATCAATCTCAGAATTTCTCTTTGCGTCTTCTCATGATCCCTGACTCTCAAACTGTTGTTGTCTGTGATTTCTCTCTCTCTCACACACACACACACACACACACACACACACACACACACACTCAATCATGTTCTATCAGCTCTATACATCTTTACACTTTCACCATGGCAACTGACAGAGAGAGGCGGCGACAGCCTTGGCTGTTTGGAGACAATTATAATGACACTGGCCTTGTCACAACAATATGGGAGAGAGAGAGAGAGAGGCAGACAGACAGACAGACAGACAGACAGACAGACACACAGACAGACACACAGAGATAGAGAGAGAGATTTGAACCTGTAAGAACAAAGAGTTGTAAATCTTGTGTGTGTGTGTGTGTGTGCATTTCACAGTCAGAATCCAGGAGATTTTCTTGGGAAAAGTTTTGCTTCTCGAGCTGTACACACATCAAGGTGACGCACAGCTTCACACCTGGCTATAGACACTTTATTGTAACACAACATCAGCTTGACTTTTCCACGAGACTATAATCAGGAAAAGACAGATGAGTCACTTGTTCACTGAACCATCCATTCATCCTCTGTGTATCCAGCTGTCTTCTTTCTGACAGTGGAAAGATTGTGCATGTCAGAAATATGCCATAAAAATGTGTTGGTGGGAAAACAGAATGATAGCAGTGAGCAGTCCAATGACTATTTGTTATATGAAAATGGTCGCTCCCAGCAATGAACCATATAAAATGATTATCCAACTATGCACTTCTACAGAGCTTTCTATTGTTATTGGTTCTGTTATTGTTTGGTTTCACGGCACATTTACTGTATGGTTCATTCACACCACTTTAATCAACCTTCTTTGCAGTAGCAGCAGCAGGCAGCTGTCTTCAGCAAAAAGCTCTAATAAACCCACTGAGCGCTACGTGCCCGGCACCAAATTGGAGACAGGCAAAATTCACAACTATATGATGAAGAAAAAGGAACATCTAGCTAAACAAAGCTGTACAGTGCCAAATACCTGTACATTTCTAGTTTGATATCAAACCTGATCGATAAATGACATTTCTAGGTGAGAAGTTATTTGTCATAGGGAACAACTTTTCCCTGATTCAGCACCTTGAGGATCTGGCATCTACTGTAGGTCAGAACAGAGGAAAGTCATAAATTTCTCCCTCTTTGTCCCAAAGGGTCTGAGCTTAATATACTGCAGCTGCACACCACACCCAAAATCAACAGCCTCATATAATGCACGTTTCTGACACCTGTGGACATATCTATTTGTTTTCAGTCACTGTTTTAAAGGAAACACTGATAAATGACTCATCACTAAGAGTAAAAGCAATTATGAGGGTTCCCGCTCTCAAAACTTTAACATGTTTTCCACATGAGAGTGAGTTGGTTTTTAAACAGCTCAGGGAACTCAAGCAGACATAAATCAACACGACTGTAATTTATCATATTAAATAATTTTTTCACTGCAGTGAATTAGCCTGTAGCAACTGGCAGCAACTGTCACGTAAATACACATATAGACACACACAGGTTTACATGCCGGGTACTCATACACACACAGCGAGGGGATGAGAGAGTGTGTGTAAGCGATATTGGGTTTTCCAGGAGGCTGCATTGCACGAAACAGAGGTGCTGTCAGTTCCTTGAGAGGCCTGTCAGGCTGCAGTAGTTTCAGCACCAGGCCAAAGCACACAAACACAAACACACACATGAAAGGGAATTATTTAGAGTGCATGTCTCTTTTCTTTCTCTCTCTCTCTCTCTCTCTCTCTCTCTCTCTCTCTCTCTGCTTTTATTAAACTTTGATTTGATTTATCTCTAAGCAGCATTAATTTAAAGCAGCCTCCATATTTAATGCCCATTGTGCTGATGAAAGATAATGATAATGAGTGTGTCTGTGTGTTTACAGCAAATAAGTGCATGCATGCAAAGTTTATGCATATGCTCTGTGTGTGTGCGTGCTTGTGTGTGTGTCCATGTGTGAAGGCAGTATGCGGAGTGTGTGCCCTATGTGTGTGTGTGCTCCATGTTAATGAGTCAAGGTGTTAGCATTAACTTGCAGGCTGGTGTGCAGGATGCTACAGGCATTGCAGCGCCTCTCCTCTTCCTCTCCCATGCTGTCAGACCTGAGGCTTTCTCACATTAACAAGCTATATCCATGTAACACACGCTCATTCCTCTTTCACTCCATCCACCTCCGCTTTAATCTCATGCTCTCATTTTCAAACTTTTCTTTCTTGAAAAACTTTTCCTTTGAGTTGCTTATTGTTTTCGGTAGTGGAGCTGGATAAGTCACGATGATGGATGGACTACTGAGAGGGCCATAGCATTAAGATAATACTGCCTATCAAGCCAGAAGAGGAAGTTTCGCCTGAGCAGGTACAATGGAGATATGAATCTGCAGAATATCTGCTCTTTGCTTGGGGAGAATTAAAGACAGCCTAAAGATAAGTTAGCACAGGACTACAGAATGGTGTCACCTGTCATGATGAATGTCGAATAAGAGAGTATCAATATCCTGACAAACTAATATGAGGAAGTGATTTGGCCACTCTGTCTCGCTCTCTCTGCTGATTTTATCTTTCATGTGGTTCTTTTTGTCTTAACCTGCTATTCAAGCTCTTGTTTCTTGTCTCTCCTTAAATCATAAATATAAGTAATCTCCTTTAATCATCTATTGTGTGTTTAATCAATAGCCATGACCTGAACTGCAGCTGTTGCATTTGTAGCTGTTAATAAAGCTCTAAATAAATATCAAATATCATTCCTCCTCCTTTGTTGTGTTCATTTTCTCTCTCTGTGTGCATACATGCCAGTTGCGTGTGGATCTGTTCCCATACGTGTCACCACTGTTTTCAGGCTGCTTGATTTGAGTTTTTTTTGCGCTTTTTCTCTTCTTTCCTCTTGCTGCAAAACTTTTAGCGTTTGATTTTACACCACTTCTGTCACCCGCCTCGTCCTCTTCATTAATCATTAAGATTTTCAGTCTCTCTGTTCCTTTTTTTAAATCTTTCTATTATTCTCTTTTCTTCTTTTTCTCTCAGTATTTCTCTCTGTATGTATGTTTACCCTCCTCTCTTCAAAAATCCTCTCCTGTTTTAATCAGGGTTTTCTCCTCCACATTAATTCTGCCTCATTATATTCACCTGACTAAGGAGATTTGGGAAGTTAGCCTGCAGTCAGTCTGTTTTTCTCAGTGGATGAGAACTCATTATGCATTCCCAAATATCTGGTTAACCCAGTTAGAGTATTGGCAGACACCCGCACAGATATGGCCACTTCATAATTATTCCCTTTTACTCTCTAAGTCTGCTAGCTGCTTTCACCTTTTCCCCTCACACCTCTTTCCTTTGACATCAAATGTCCAGAGAGTGGAAAATATTAGGACCACTTCCCTGGCACAGAGGTTAGCACGTATTTAATTTCACTTGCATGACTAAAGTGGATTATCATTCTCAGCTGTGTTACTTGGCCAGTTTATTTAATGTATTCATTGGCAAATAAAAACATTTTTAGATGGAAGCAGACATGCAAATTGTTCCAAGGCTTAAAATCCGTCTTGGGCAGATCAAGCTGCTAACAATAATTTTGTATTGTCCATTAGTTCCTTATTTTAATTGAAGTCAATTAACTGTTTACTCTATAAAACATCTAAAGAAGCAGTGAAAAATTATGATCATCTTTAAATTATAACCATCAAAAATCCAAATTACATTGTTATCCTTCAGCATTCACAACATCTTCATCCCTGTCTACACACAGCAGCAACTCTCCGTTCACTCACCGGGTTCGCAGATACAGGTGTGCCGCTCCCATTGGTCAGAACAGCGGCTGTGAGCAGGGCAAGGAGATGAGACGCAGGGGTTGCCAACGTTACAGCCAATCTCTACTTTGATAGCTTTTGACGGGCGGGGCAGGGGAGGGGCATCAGGCCGTACACCCAACCGTACGCCCTGTAGAAAAAGAGAGAGAGAGAGAGAGAGAGGGGTCTATGTTAAGAACACTCGCAGCTTCATTCAGTGTCTATGCCAAACTCACTTCTATCTCCTATGTGCCAATATTCCCCGCTTCCCACTTCCCATCCATCAATAAACATTGAAAATTCAATTCATCTGTCTTCACCTGTATGCATCCTCTTATTCCGTTTTGAACCTCTCCAGAGCCCAGCACTCCTCCAACATGCAGATGTTTCACCTTCAAACCATGAATCTCATTTCCCACTATCACAGTTCCCTAATGGGGGAGAAAGAGGGGGAGAGGTAAGGGGACAGATAGAGACAGGAAGGGCAAAGATTATTTTTGTAAATCGCTGTATGCAAACTGAATAACTGAACAAAGAGATGCACAGGGAGCACATTTGAATATTACTGGACGAAGAAGAAGAAGAACTCTGAAATGTATTTATGATAAAAATATTAAAGTAGTCTGCACATATTGTGAGGAAATTTTCTATTCTAGTATAGCATATATGAGTGATACACAGGGTTAGGCATATAACTTGAGGTCATTGTTGTTAAATTAGGTTGTAAGAGACACTGCCTTCTTTTTCTTGTGATACAGAGCAGCTGTATGATTGTGTTTAGGAACGCAGGCACCATCCTGATCATTACTATGGTAACCAAGGCTACAGGATAAGGTTGTCTCACTCCCTAGATACAACAGATAAAACAACAGTTAGTAACGCAGATGCCTCTAAAGAGTCAGGTAACAGTGTCAGCCCACTAAAAGAGTGAACATATTTTCATCTAACGACCAATTGGGAAATACCTCATACTCTAGATGCGTTGAGTATGACCATTAATAGACACAGAGTAGTTGTGGCACTATCCGGAGGGCATACAGACTAGCCCGAGGGGACAACTGCTTCAGATAAATCACTTGATAAATCCTCTATGCTCCTCGACCAAGCTTCAATAAATATTTCAGCATAAGACATCTTGGACTCTTGTGCACTTTCTCTCCACTGCCTGAACTGACCCCTGATGAATAAAATTCTCTACATTAGGTGTAATAATGGATGAAAAAAGGAGTCACAAGAAGACAATTATTCACAAAGGTTTGAGTAAAATGTACAATGTACAATGAGGGATGCACATTTTATTAGTTTAAACTGAAAGAAAATTAGTCAGCCCATTGTTTGGAAGTCATGATTCTTCTTCTATGTTTTCATTTACCACAACCTCACTGAGTAGTCACGTTAGAATAGTGCTTATGTCAGTCGAGAGGAGGAGAGGGGAGTGTGACCATGAGGGGAGAATGATTTTTTGAGCTGCGGAGTGAATGATTGAGTTTATTAAATAAAAGAAAACAATAACATGCAATATTGAGAAGGTCAATGCTCAACTGATAACACTGACAGTGTTGAGAAACAATGTTGACAGGCAACTTAGCTTGCAACAACCATGAAAAGAAAATCAATGGGCCCCATTCATCAACATTTCAGCAGCAGTGGAAGATGCAAAAAATGGATCGTGAGATGTGGCTGATAATAGCTGCACACATGCCAAACAATTTCAAAGGTAATTACTGTTTAATTAACAGCTACAATGTTTAATCATTTCATATTTTTAAATGTTTTCTGAAACATTTACTCAGTGGGTTACTTGATGCATTTTGAAGAATAGCCTGATGAAGTACAATAATAAAAATAAAAGTGATAACTTGTTGGCAGATACTGTACGAATTAAATCAGCATGAAAACAAAACATACAGAGACACAGTGTGGAAGTGTATTTGTTTTGCTGTGTGCACTGCACGCATGTACAGACCTCATATAAACATATGTACGCACACACATCAAACAGACATCATTCAGTTCAATTCGACATATTAATCCACTGCAGATTAAGGGAATTAGGCTTACCATACAGTTGCAACATTTCAATGTATACAGTATATATTACAGGAGAGAGCGGACAGTATGGCTGCTGACATAGAGGCATGTCAGATTCAGAATTCTTATGAAGCAGTTTCAAGTATTTTTGCGTCTTAGAGACAAATATGTGTATTTCCTGAAACAAGTCATTAACCGCAATTAGCTGTGATAATGTCAATGATTTCCAATGGAAATGCACATTTTAAGATCTTTCTTTAATCTTTTCTTGATAAAGGTAAAATGATCTGCCTAATCTTTAAAATACTGACACGAGTTAATTGAAAATGTCTCAAACCATGCAGAGGAATTATTTCACGCCAAAAGACTTTTTCCTGCTTTGACAAAGAGATTTTCAAAGATCAAAGTTAATATGGAAATGATTTGCTAATTTGTATTAATCTTTTATCTTTTGCAGCGTTCTGTTTTCACTATACTGGGTCATGACAGGAAATGAAGTAGAAGTCTGTATATGGAGATATTTTAGGTTAGAGGATATTAAATGAAAATAAGCCCTCATTCATATTAAATGCATTCCATTTCCAATTAGAGTTTTATGAATTATGATTAGACTGAAAAAAGCCTATTTCCAGCTGAAGGGTGGGAATCTGTTATGCTTAGTGTTGAAAATAAAGGGAAACCAGGAAATACCTTGTTAATTATTTTAAATCAGGACAAATCAGACTTCCAATAACTGCATTTACAGTGTCTAAGGACTTAAAATTGCTGCCCTTAAAAGTTCCATTTTATCACTGTGTTATTACCTGATAGAGTCCAAAGTCGAGTCGGACTGTGGCGACGTAACGCGTCTCACGGCCACTGCGAACGTCTCGCAGCTCCAACTGGAGGTCGTGCCATTGTCCGTCTGCCACCTGAACCTGATCCAAGCGCAAACGCACCGGTCTGGTCGAACCACGGGTCACCAAGAACACCAGCTGACCATTCATCACCTGAGAGGGGAGGAGGAACACACGCACACAGGCAAACACCAGAAAAAAATGAAAATGGGAAAAGAGGGAGTGTGAAGAAACATGAGTCACTGAAAACAGTGAAGGAATAAAATAACCTGCTTGATAGACTGAGTGTGTCTGTGTGTGGGAGTGTGAAATCCAACGTCTTGGCTGTACTCCGTGTTGTTTTGGATTTAGCATTAGAAATGTAAACTGTAAATAATTTCAACGACAATACCAGTATTTTGACATTTTTGTCTCAAACAGAAGATGAGAATGCCGAATTAAAACACAAAAAAGAACCATATTAACCTATTAACCTGTATAATTCCCATAATCAACGTGACTACTGCCAACACATTTAACACCCCACGCAAGATTTTACATCATGTAGCACCTGGTGAGATTTGGCTTAAGAAGTGCAGCATTGATTTAAAGCACAATATCAAATTGTTTATGGTAAGAAGAAGAAGCTGTTGCCCTTTATATTTTAGCATAAATGCAGCTAAACCTTTCTGAGCTTCTGGCAATGGTTGAAGACAGGTAAAATACAGAATACTGGTGTTTTTTTTCTTTTTGTCTCTGCTGAAGAGGATAAACACAGCTAGATTTATCCTCTTTAGCAGAGAGGATGAGAGGCAACAATCCTCTTTGCCACAGAAATCAACAGGTTTATGGTAAATATGGAAATGTTTTAACACCATTAGCCCCACTGTGATTTGAAACTCAACACTTATCTCAGCAATGGTCTCATTTACTAACACAGCTACACAACTATGTGATAAAACCATAACAACTCAAATATGCTGTAGTACAGATTTGAATGGAAATGAACAACTGCGTGTGCTTGCGCTCTTGTGTGCGTGCACACCTGAAACAGCAGGCTGGTGTACTGCCCAGCCTGAGCATGCAACAGCGTCCCCTCTCGCGCTCTGGTCCTGAACACTAGGCCGAGATACCAGGGCGTGGAGATGGTCACGTCGTTCTTCAGGTCCCACCATAGAGCGCTGTTACCCAGAAATCGATGGGGGTGTGTCATCACTGAGGTGGAAGGTGAGAGACAGACAGTGAAGAAACAGTCCAGCAATATTACAAACTGTCTCAGGACCGACAGTTATACTGACAATAACTTAATTTTTATCCCACAAGAGTGTTCTGTAACATGATTTCCCCTAAGAATTGACAATCTGTGCTTACAATCAAGACATGTCAGTAAAACTGGGCTACAGAAGGTCCACATATGTGTGGGGAGTTTATATAGGTCCAACAATCCACAGGAAATAAAGCAATATATCCAGCATGTAACAATTACCTCCCATGCACAGATCACCATTAGTCTTAATGTGTTGTGCTGCAGTTTCCAGTAAGTATTCAGAAAGTGACTCATCCATTTCCACTCATTCCTCCAGTCAATACCTTCACAGAGCTCCACACTTACTCACTCACCCATTAATCCATCCATCCATCCATCCATGAACATTTATTTCATTTATACACTTACTTTACTCGCCCTCTAAAACCCTACAGCTGTGATGGACCAGCACAAAATCGGGAATAAGTACTTGAACAGAGGAGAAAAATGCTGACGTGCAGACTAAGGCATTAATCCGAATGAATGAATGATAAAGCACTTCTGAATTTGAACTACGAAAGTATTAAAGTATGAAGCCGTCCATTAAAACAGCAGTTTGCATGTAAATAATAAAGAACTAGTTTAAATGTGTGTCCTGAGGCATTTTAACTTTAATAATTTATTCACTAGTTAATAGGGCATTAGTATAATTACTGCTGACAAATAAAGGCCACTAAAGATCACAGTCATTTAGCTGCATTTTTAAAAACATGACCACTCTCATCACCACCAGCACGACAGAACCTGCCAATTATCACAGCCATAGTCTCACTCGTTATTGATAATTATATCAAAATTGAACAATGAACGTGACATTGTTAAAGGTTGCTATTTGTTATGAAAGCAAAATTTAAAAAATAAAAGCCTCACCGTGGCTGCAGTCCTTCCCTCCGTACCCGAGAGGACAGTCGCAGGAGAAAGTCTCCCAGCTCACTCTGCAGGTTCCTCCGTTCTGACACGGATTGGACTTACAGAACTGGAGCTTGGCACTGCAGCCTATAAAAAGCAATAGAGACAATTACATTTCCGAAAATGTTTCACCATGGGCTTTAAATGAAACACATACAGTAACACAGTGGTTAGCTGATAGATCACGATGTTAACGTTCAGCTTCATGAAAAGATTTGAAGATCCAAATGGCCTTTACAGAAGCATCTAATTTCAGTTTTTGCATTAACAGTTACTTAAGCTTGAAATGTTGCATCAAATGAGTTCATGAGTACAAAACAATAAAGAAAGATGGGATACTGACCCTTATTTTAAAATGTCCCATGAATAATTTCTGTGAATTTCACTACAAAACAACACAATGACACTATTGTGGAAACTAATAGACTATAGAAAATATTATAACAGAATATCTTACACTTTAATTTTCTATCATGGTCATAAAAACAATATTAGTGGCCAGTCATCAGTCAAAATCCAATTTCATGTCCTTTACTGTTTACTGTTGTATTTGGAAGTGGTTTATAGCACATAACGAGAGCCGTTAATTAATAACAATGATTTGGACCAAATGGTATTTGTGGACATCATAAATGTGTCAGTGTTTTTTTTTAGGTTGGTGAAATATGGTTAGTAGTGCTGACCAGGGATTGTTCCATTGTTAGCGATGAATCCAGCCAAGTCCAGCTGCTTGTTGTCGATGTGCAGCTCCTTCATACAGCCAATAAACTCCCTGGTGCCAAACGGGAAGTTGTCTGGTACGTTGGGAACTCCGCCCAGAAACAATGGACCAGTCAGGTCCAGAGATCTAAGGGTGGAGGAGAGAAAGAAGAAAATAAGTAAATAAGGTGAGGAGAGGAAAGGAAAGGGGGATAAGGCAGCAATGGAGGATTATCTCTTAAGGATGGAGGGAGCAGGCAGGAAACAAATAAAAGAAGGGATGTTAAGAAAGGGAGAAACATGAAAAGAGGGTATGAGAAAGGCAAAGGGATTATAGAAGCCCAGAAATTAAATGTGTCATCAGAGGTAAATCTCAAAAGGAACAAGAATCAGAGAATAACAGTGCATGTTGGGAAGAAATAGGATGATCATGATGATGTTGTTGAGGGTAAAAATGGAAACAGCAGGGGATGAGAGAAATAGAAATGATGTGAAAGAAAAAGAGACAGGCGGAGAGACAGATGAACAAACAGTAGATTAAATATGAGTTACAGCAAATATCAAGGGAGAAGAGGTAAAGATGGATGACAAGGCAGAGGGAAAAAGGAGACAGGAGCCAACAATGAAAGAAGGTAGTTGTTAGGGGACATCAACACATAGCAGAGAGCAGAGTCGGAGGCATAAAGAGGAGACGAAAAACAGCAACGACAAAAGGGAGATGTGGAGGCAGCCAGGGAGGGAGATGAACAAACAGTGTGAGTTACAGTGAATATATGCAAAGAGAGCGAGAGTAAAGGCAGATGACAAGACAGATGGAAGATGGGTGGAGGCAAAGAAACAGGAGGAATGTGAAGAGGACGTAGGGTAAAGCAAGTAAGAGTTATGGGACTTCATGAGCGAGAAAAAAACGAGGTGACACAAAGAGTTGTGTTATCATTTTGAGTTATCTTCTTTTTTTTTACACCAATGCGTGTTGGGCTTTTCTCTTTAGCTCGCTTTGGTGACACGTCACCGGATGAGCCAATAAACACTGGTGGAATACAAAATGAAGGAAGCCACAGAGACAAAAGACACCAGAGTCGAATAAACAAGAGATTAAATGCGAATTAGAGCAAACATCAACAGAGAGTGTAGAAGAGGCTGTCAAGATGCAGTTAATGGAGAAATGGAGAAAGAAGAGAGGGAGAGAGTGTTGAAGTGTTCATCTTTGGCCTTCCTTCTTTGATCTGTCTTCTCTTCTCTCAGCTACACTTAGCGCTGACAGAATACAGACAACGTGATTACAGCTTACAGAGGCGAGGCCAGACATCAACACCATGACAGGATGGTTTTTGAGTGAATGTGTGTGTCTACGGGGGCGTGTGTGTTTTGTACTTGTCGGGGTATATGCAGACATTTAGTTTGGTAGACACAAACCACAAGTGGAAAACTACTAGACACAGTAGTAGTAAAAACAGTAGATTTAAAATTGTCAGTTTGAATGTTTTGGTCACGGATAAGAGTAAGAGTGGGAGAGAGGCAGACATAGAGAGTAAGAGAGAGATGAGATAGAAGCAGAGAGTCATAAAAACAAATAAACATAAGCATCTGGAAGAATGAGCCAACGGGAAACAAGACCAGCAGGGAGATACAGACAGACACGAAGGAGCATGAAGATGTCAAGCAGTCGTGCCTCATTAAAGCCACAGGTCTACAGAGACTTCTCCTACAGTTACTTCATCACCTTGATATGACGTTCCCCAAAAGTCTTTTCCAAGGACCAGCAACAGCCTCAGTTAAAGTTTTCTAAAATTCAATCTTTTAAAGTACATTGAGTAATTTCTAAATGCTATAAATGTCCATATATAAACTATAATGACAGTATGCCATGTGTTTAATGCTAAAAAGAATTTCTCAATATTGTAAAGCTACCACTAATTAACAGTTTTTATCTTTTATGCTTGTAATTTAGCAACCTGCTGTACATATCGACAGCTGCCAGCTGGCCAGTGTGCCGCTACACAGGCTGACCAGCTTTGTTAGGGTTTTCTGCTCAGTGAAAACTGTCTTTGAATACCTGCTAAGCCTCGGTCACAGATGATGTTTAATGAAAGTTGTCTTTGTAAAGACGTTAGCACATCCTGTGTAAACACCACCCACAGATCAGAGTCAAGGACTATTGAGAGTCTTTCAGCTGCTGAACTGGATACACACATTTATTTTACAGGATTTAGCTGCATACTTTTTAATAATACATTTTAATTTTAAATCATTATTATTTCATTAGCTATGAATAAAAGCCAACCATGAAACTATGGAATTAATTCCACAATCCTGCACTGTGAAAGCAATGACACACATGACTGTACTGGTGCCAGTGTAAGTAATGTTATGATCATCACCATGCAAGGAGTATGCATGCAAGTAAAATTCTTTACAACAATGTGATATTCAGACTTTAAAGGTAAAATAAAAAGCATCAATGTTACAGTTAAAACCATCAATACATAAAAAACAATACAAAGCTAAAAGAAAGATGAACTCACTTCTTGCTACTGGTTTGTTTGCCCTGCGCGGCGCAGCTGTAATTTCCGAGCTGCATACCAAAGCGAAGAGACAAAGCCGTATCACAGTCGTCAATGCTCACCACAGCAATCTTCTCATCTGACGGACCCTGGGCCTCACCGCTCATACTGCGCTTCGGCTGACACACAAATACACAAGATTGAATACAAAGTCCAAAATAAAAAAAAAACAAAGAAACGCCATGACACCAGACAACATGCAAGAAAAGCAGCATTTACAAAATCTAGGGTTTATATCACTGCAGTCACGCGCTACACCAGAAAAAAACTGTTCCAGCACATCAGACCATACTCAGTATATACAAGGCTACTGCAAATCATAGAAAGAAAAGGGGAAAATTGGAGTTAGTAAGAAACAACAGGAACTGGATTATGGTAGAAAAATAATGGGGTAAAATCAGACAGCACATTCATTCTTCACTTACTGTCTGCTGGTGAAAGAAAGACAGATGGACAGAAGGAAAAAAAGAACGAAGGAGGACGAGACAAAGAAAGAAGAAGTGTATGTGCGCCCTGACACACACTCATACTCACATAGCGTATAGCTGGCTGGAGGAGAATGAAAGAACATGAAGAAAATTAAAGGAGATGTGTGGTGAATATGCATGAATGAAATGGTAACAGGCAAACACTCACATAACAGTATGCACACGCAAACCCTTCAAGCTCAATTCAAAGTGCTCTGTTGGCTCAGAAACTATTCTGCTGACGAATCAGAAGTATAGTACAAGTAATCAGAGGTACGATGTAAAACTTCAAAGGATGAACTCATCAAACAGACATCAGAGACAGAAAATGGAAGTTCAAAAGTAAGATCCAAAGTCGCACTCACAAACAAACTGAGATGTAAACCCACCTTGTTGTAGTAGTGAATGTGAACAGTATGCCAGTTGCCATCGCTGACTCCACCAGGCAGGAAGGGACTCACCTGAGTGGACGATTCACCTGCAGGCAGGCAGATGTTGATGAGGTTTGGGTCAAAAAATAAGCAGGTAATAATAATAACATGACAAATAGATTTTTTATTAAAATCAACTGCTGTTTACTACTTGTTTCATTATCTATAAAATACATTCTTTTATTTCCAAACTCACATGTGTGCATGTATCAAACTTGTACTTATTATTATGTTTCTGGGGACCTTGACGGACAGCATTCAGTCTCTGAGGCCACAAGTGGATAAATGAACAGATTTTATCATCCCAAGAGAGAAATTTACTTTTACAATCTGCAATCTGTTCTTGTCTCATGAGAAAAACGTACAAATACAGTAGATATATGGTCATATGTAAATGAATTCTTGTCTCTTTCTCAATATAAATACTTGTATAACCACTTACATATACTCACATATATATGCACACACATTTAGTATTCAGCACGTAGTATTTAATTAGGGGCTACTATGGCAGAAGAAAAGAAACTGTAATGATTTTGGAGGCAGTGCGTCTGATACTGTTACATCTGTTTTTATTGGAAAAGCAGAGGGAACAATACATCAGGATGGCACTTCAGCTGGAGCTTATTGTACCGTGCACCCTGTGTTACGTACATATGACCAATAAAAGTGAAAACTGAAACTTAAAACTGGAACTGGTTCTGTATGTAATATATAATATAATAATATACAATACTTCAGCTTAAGTATTATGTATTTTATGTTGTTTGACATATATCTAAAGATTGTGTAAAATGATGATCCTGGGGGGGTGGAATGAAACAAAAAGACTTCACATCACAGTGAGTTACAGTAATTTTCCCACAACACTATATTTGACTTTATCTGCAGTTTACTGCTTGGCTGACCCCTAATATTGTCTAAATCCTCCCCACTACTCCCAGAAAGAAATGATAGACAACCTTTGAGAGCAAAGCCACATCTTTCTTTCCCGTGAGAACATATTCTCCTGATAAACAGAAAAATACTACGACACAGAAGACACATACAGATACATAAAGATGCTGATATAGTACCTGTGGAATATTTGAGCACTACTTGTCCTTCTTGGATCTCCAAGGCGATGAAGTCATGTTTCTCATTGAAGCGTCCATTATAAAAGAGAAGACCACTATTCTCCAGGGTTGCAAATCTACAGAATGCACACACAGAAACAATTAAATAAGTTTATTGGTGAAAATTATCATATTTCTATTGTATGTTCTTATATTTTATATTCTGCATACACAGAGTACAAAAAAATTAGACAACACTTTTCTTTTCAAACATTTTCTGATGAGATTTTCTACTCTAGTTTGATTAATACAACATTTGACCTTGATACAATGAGATATACAGTGACTAATTTCACATGGCAAAACAAAACAACCCTGTAAGCCTCCTCATACAGGCTTAATATGGACAAAAAATCTGTTCAAACTGTAGCACTGTCATAATGCTGAAGCCTTCCACACGCTCCAGCTGCTCAGAGTCATACAATAGTCTATTTTCTATAGCAAGGCCAGGGGGACTGCTGAGACCAAGGCTGCCAGTGTTAACACAACCTGATCAAAAGCATTTTTTATTTTTTTTTTATACTGCAGCACCAATGACAAATCTTCTCTCCTGGCAACAAGATGCAGGATGATTCCCACTGCAAAAAATGTTACTTTAAACTGAAATCCTTGAAAAACAATATTCTTACTCATTCTTACGTAGCATTTAAACATCCACCAGTGTGGCTGTAACAATAGATGCATTACTGCAAAACAGCAGGGTTAGGAGAAGAGCACATTATCACCATTTCCATCTTGTCAACTTTATAGCCCTGTTATCTGAGAATGTTGCCATTGTCTAAAATAAACCCAAGGTTAATCAATAGCAGACATGTGTCTTGTTTGCATGGCACTGTTGTTGCAACAGCATCATGACATCCTATCTTGTAATAGGCAGATGGAATCTCTTCAAGCCACCAGAAATAGCTGAAAAATAGTGTAAGTTGAGCTTTGCCAGAGACTGTGAGAGGAGTCTAGATGGAAAGATGCAGAGGCATAAACAAAAGCAAAGAAGCACATGTTCAATAAGTCTGTTTTTTGGTGTGCTTATTGTTTGTGGAATTAATTAGTTGAGTCCAAAGAACTATATATATACAGCCATTGAATGAATACAAACATAGCTGCAGCGCACAAACCCCAAATGACTTGCATACATTATGGTTTTACAGTAAGGACATATACTGTTACAGCCTTATACAGCAGAGCTATATTGCCCTTCATATTTTCTCAGGTAGAATTACAATAACAAAAACCTCTGAAGCAGCTTTTGGGTGAAACATAAAAAAAATATTATTATTTTTACAGTGGAGAAATAAAACGCTCTGGGAGAAAGTGAGTGACACGAATAATGATTAAGTCCTGTTTAGCCCTGAAGTGAAAATCAGGCCAAGGAGTGTAGCTGGCAGCAAACAGGGTGCTAAATAAAATAATTACTGTAGGAGAAAAATGATGACAGCCAATCAGAGTAATGTCTGTCCACAGTTGGACACAATAGATGTATGAAAGTTATCTGAACCAGCAACAACAGGACAGGAAAAAGATCAAGGTTTCACTGTCTTAGAAAAAGATTAAATCTACTGATGTGTTGCCTTAGAGAAAAACACTGTATTGACAAGGCTGAAGCTTTGAGATGTCAATGTCTTTGACTGAATGCAGAGCAGAGCAGACAGAGACCACGCAGTATCTATTCAACAAAATCCCTGACTTTCTCAAGGGCGCCCAGATTTTACCAACCGGCTTGGGAATCTTAAATATCAACTACCACCATTCCTGCCAACATTTGCCCACACTGGAGTCTTGCAAAAATTCTACCACAAAACCTCTTAAATGCTCATAAAGTGACTTACCATCACTGCCTAACCAGTGGTCACAAATCAATGAAACGACTCACATGTGGTGACTTTACACACCAACAATTCACAGAAGCTCATTTGGGAAGAATACCATGACAGAAATGTCTCATAGCAACCACTCCATAGTAGCCACATCAGCTTAGCAACAACCCCATGGGTAATGTCACCTTGGCAACTATCATTAGACAACATCACCCATGGCAACCATCCCATAAACCTGCCTGACCACTCTTAAGGACCACTTCAGCTCTCCCATAGACAACCACTCAGTGAGTCAAGAGTCAATGGTGGCGACAAGGACAAAGACAAAGGACCTAGAGAAAGGAGATGATCACTGACCTCTGCAGTGATATAATGTTACATTGCGCCATGGAATAAAATCCAAAAGCAAACAAAACAAGCTGAAGGATTGTGGCTTGGTAGTGTACCAAGCAAAGTTTAGACTGAAGACTGAATGCAAAAACATACACAAATCTGATCTCAAGAGAGATTTTGTAAAAAACAACAAAAACAAACACCAACAAACTAACCTAACCTTATTACTATCATTACATAGCTTCAGTAATGCACTAACTCTGACTAAAAGCCTATTTTAGGTCTGGGTTGTTAAGTGGGACTTTACTTGACTTTTATGTAGGGTCACAAGAAATGCAGAAATGCATTTGCCTTTGGAGAGTTTGATCAGGCAAGACTGAAAGAGGAGAATACAGTGGTGGTGAGATGTAAGATAAGAAGAGAGAGTGCAAAGGAGATGTTACTGAAACCAGTAAATTGATGGATGAAAGAGGAAAGAGAGGAGAAGCTGCACTTCTCACTGGAGAGAGAACTAGAGGCAGCAGAGAGAGAAACCATAAATAATAGGATCAATCTTTTGAGTCAGAGATGAAATAAATAGATTAAAGCAAAGAGGAGAGTGACTCCGTAAGAGGAAGAGTACTGATAATCAAAGAGCTGTGGTTACGGATCCCTGTCTCATCATCCAGTTGAGTGCAACTGGATGAGGCGAAGTAAGAAAAGAAGGAAGAAAATGGCAAAAACCAAAACAGAAGAACTGTCAAATATAGATTTATTGAGGAAAAGCAAAGATAAAACAGAGAAATGATAAGTTTCAATCTACTTACGTTAACGAGATAGACAGGTGAAATCTCTGTCTGAGGCCCCGGAACATGGCGAAGGACTTCGGTGGGAAGGACCGGGCAGTGACTGTGCAGTATGGACGCTCATAGCCTCCAGCGGGACACTCACAGCGGAAACCCCCACCTGAAAGCTCCCGACACGTCCCTCCATTACGACACACGCCTGGCACACACCTGCCCTGCTGCCGGTCGAACTCACATCGATCACCTGGGGGTTAAAAATTGAAACAGTTCATTATTTTAATCTCTGTTGAACCTTTTTAGAAGCTGCAACAATGCTGTCACAAAAATCAAGACTCTAGTTAGCTACTATTAAGATGTACTCTATGTCAGGGGTCCTCAACCAGGGGTCCGTGAGCGACTGTAGGGGGTCCACCAATTTTTGTCATAATAATTGACCATTTTCACTAAAATAGTCTGTGAGAATTAAGAAACAACAAAACAACAAAAATGATACTGAGTAAACTGCAAGCATTAATATGCAATAATAAGTTACATTTACAAAAGAAATGATTCCATTATGCATTAACTTTTTTATCAATCATAAACACATATAGGCTAATAACCAAGTATATAAATTACATGTAGGGGTCCCTGTTCTGTTTGTCTCTCGTCCGAGGGGTCCTTGGGCTAAAAAAGGTGGAGGACTCCTGATCTATGCATACAGTACATAGCCATGCAATCGATTAGCATCTAAACTTTTCCAGCAAATCCAAAAGAAAAGGCAGATTTTCTCTTCAGTAACAGGCAGTTTTGCCATTTTGGATCTTGTTCCAGTCTGAGTCTTTTTCATAAGCTCTGACCTCACTGAGCTCACTGGCAAGTCCATCAAAATAAACCCACGCTGTGCAACCAACCATTGTTCAAACCCACAGAGTTTTACTTGAAATTCCAGTCAGGATCCTGCTGAATTTAAATTAAGGTTGAGATAAAATATTGTTAAGATGTTAATATTTTACTCATTAGGCTATGAGCATGACATACTAACAGTTGCACTAGATGGTGTGGATATTGAATATGTATAAGACAGTGCCTTGAAGTGTGGAAAAATGTGGAAAATGTTTTTGTTATCCATCATGGCTGAGGTGAATAAAGGTAAAAAATTTAATTAATCAAGTTGCAAACTCTCCCCTAAACCAATTAACACAGTGTACTTACTGTAAAGACCCTTTTTATAAGCTAACATACTTCCAAAGAGGCAAACCTTTAAGAAGGCAAGACATGCAAGGCTATGATTTTACTCAGTACTATCAGAAATCTGTGTGAATGTGTGTGAAATCAGTGAACACGTGTAATGTGTTAGGTAAGGTAGTAAACCATCAGTCCCCATAAGCAAACAGAAGTTAACCATGTTTTTTCCAGTTATTTTGCCATGGAGATGCAATCAACTACTCAGACACTGTTGATTTGAGGACCTTCAAGCAAAGCTTGTGATATGTCACTTGAGAGCCTTCTGTAGGAGGCTACTTAACGTGAGGGTCTTGAAATTGCCCCAACCTACAAAGCAGTGGTGGTTCTTTTCCCATGTCAACAGTTTGACAGAGAGCTGCTGGTTTTCTTCCCTATCAGGCAGTGAACTCCATTCACCACTTTAGATGCAAATTAGTACTTGATTAGATGGTGTAAGCAACAGGGTGCTGATTCCCCAGAAGCAGAAATAAGAGCTGTTATAAAGGACAAAGCATCACCATCCCTCAAACAACAAAAGAGTTGACAGCGATAAGATATACAGTATTTGGAAATGTATGTTTCCAGGGGAAAAGGGGAAAAAAAGTATTTTCCTGACAACTGCGATTCTGTTGTTTTAGAAGTGTGTGGAAAAAAAAACACCAACAAATCCGCAGACGAGAATAAATACAGATTTGGCTGCCAGTCAAACGCGCGGCAGTCTGAAGTGTCTCAGGAGGTAAAAAAACACCCACACAACACATACACACACAAATGCACACATACGCACACCCCCACAAAAAGGTGTGTAGGAGTAGACGCTTTTTTTTTTAGGGTTTCACCTTTCCTTGAGCATATTTGGACACACACATTGTCTGACATTTACCAGCTGCACACAGAAAACACCCACACCCGATGCCCTCCATATAAACAGAGCAGACGGGGTTTGAGACTAGCCTTAAGATAGAGGGCTCCTTAAGGACCCCATCTAGAACCTGCTGACGCCATACACGCACGCACGCACAGACACACACACACATTCAGAAGACAACAAATAAACAAACCCAAATTCATACACATTAATAATTGATACAATGCACATTCAATCTGTAAAAAATAGTTTCTCTCATGTTCCCTTCTTCTGTCTCTCTCTCCCTTTGTACGCTCACACACACACACCATACACACACATACGGATCATTGCCCCTGCCCTCGAGGCTGTCGGGTTTTATCATGTAGCTGTCTCTGTTGGCACATTGTTTGTGCTGCCTTTAGATGCCAAAGTACCCACTGGCAGAGCCCTCACATCTAAACAGCCTCACACATACACACACACATTGAGATGACGTACTGCTGTTGTAAGTCAATAGAAACCTTCATATTTCCTCATGATCATTTGGACACAAATATTATCTGACACATACAAGACACAGACACAGACAATTTCTCTCGCACAGTCAAAACACAGCCACACACACACACACACGCACACACACACACACACACACACCCCCGAGGGCAAGTCATGACCACACACACAAATGCACAAATCATACAGACACGCTGTGTTTGATGCATACTCTTACTGAATATCTGTGACACATACAACACAATCTGAACCCCACGTTATGATCTATTAAGTGGTGAACTATTTAAAGCTTGTACATCCATTATTCATCCATCATACTCCTTCCTCCATGAGAGGGATGCAAACTGCCAAAACTGAAAGTGTTCAACTTTGAAGACAAAAGAAGCAAATGAAGTTTTTATTACAGCCACGATTCTGACCTCTTCTGTCCAATCCATTCATCCATCCATCCATCCATTATCTATAACTGCTTATTCTCATCAGAGTCATGGTGAGGCTGGAGCCTATCCCAGCTGACTTTGGGCGAGAGGCGGGGTACACCCTGGACAAGTCAACAGTTCACCACAGGGCACATAGAGACAAACAACCATTCACACCTACGGGCAATTTAGAGTCACCAATTAACCTGTTAAGTGCATGTCTTTGGACTGTGGGAGGAAGTTGGAGTAGTGCAGTGCTAAGAATGCCACTGCATGCTCTAATATCTCTGATTGCTTGGTCAATATTTTTGTCAAGCTTCCATACTTAAACTAAACTTTACCTTATTTAGCTGATTCTGGTACTGACGTGATTTATCCCATATTCCCATATGCATAACACCTCCAGCCATCCCACGATCTCACTGTTTCTTCACAGTAATTTCAGCTCATTACAGCTCGTTTTCTCTCTCCATCCATCCAAAAATGCATTTCTCCATCCATCACGCTCACTTCATGTAATTTATTATTTAATTTTCACTGCATGTCCCCATGCCACCTCTCTCCTCATGCCACCGGGCAGCTGAAATCTGCCAGTTATTGGCTGACAAACATACTCTCTCACACCAACAAATCACCCTGAGGACACATACACACATACACACACAAACACACAAACACACACACACACACACACACAAACACACACACACACAAAGACACCCCGTCATGCAGCCAGCTCAAAGCCCAAGGACATTCAAATTATCACATCTGTCTGTCCTTGTTTAGCTTCTCTCATCCTCTCTCCCCTCTCACATTAAACATATACTTCTATGTAAGTGCACACAACAGGGAACGAATTAAATGAGGAAACACACACACACACACACACACACATATATATGCAACACAGCCCAATTTCCCTGCCTTTGTCTGTTGTGCCTATTCATCCATTCAGGCCCTCTCATTAATATTAAAATAAATAAATAGACATTAATACTCATGAATTATGCGTGTGGTGAGACATATACACACACACACATACCTAGAAATACAAATACTGATTCATTATGCACACACACTTGCGCACAGGTTGAGTGAGAGACTGTCAGGAAATAAACTGACGATAGATGACAGACAGAAAAACAAAAAGCACACACCTATGCATGCACACATGAAGCATCAAAAATAAGAGCTGCAGACAAAACAACACACAGACACACCCACACACACCCACACACAGTAATTAGGAAGTAAAGCTGCGCAGACATGATCTCAGACTGACTTAACGATTATCTTTTTTATTCTCATCTCTTCTCATCCCAGACGGTGTGAAGGCGTCCACCTTATTGAGGCACTTACACTGATCATCAGTGATAGGAAACATACACGCACATACAGCGGGACACAGCGAGTGTTGCTTTAAGTGTGTAATTCCTCATTCTCCTCAGAGTTCACACTCACGTTGACACGAAGGTCAAGTGATTACTAAACAAACAGTGAGTGTCCAAAAGCACAATAGCACTTTAAGACTCCACACACAAACACACACAAGCACTTTATGTATATACACACACACACACACACACACACACACACAGATGGTTTTTAATGAACACACCAGAACGGAAATGCACACACCCACCAGACATACAAGATACCGCTTAATGTCTCGACACAGTCAAACAAAGAAGCACACACACCCAGAGATAAATACCCTTGTGTTCATCATGCATGAATCCCATTGGTGGAAAGTAACAAGTACATTTTATGTACTGCATTTAATTACTTAATTATTTAATAATTTTCATTTTAATCCACTTTACTTGACTGCATGCAACTTTTGAACTAAGGCTGCCACAAATTATCACTTTTTTCAGTGAGAACGACTAATTGTTGTTTCAGAAAATAGTTCACAAAGTCCAAGCTGACGTCTTATGTTGCTTGTTTCAGTCCAAAGTCCAAATTTTTATTCCATTTACAATATGAAGCAGGAAAAAGCACCAAATCTTCACATAGAAGTTCATCACAATCAGTGACTATTTAGTATTTAGTTTGATAACACACACACATAATTGTTGATTAGTAAAATCTTTATAAAATTAGTATTTTGTTGCTAAAATTAGCATTAAAATGCTGCTTGCATGATTCTTAAGTACATTTTGGTGGCGATGCTTTAATACATCCCAAGTAAACCACTGACTGTTCTCTGCTTGCATCTTGCCTTTACTGTTTAAAAGCAAAACTATTTCCATACACGTCCTTCCTTATTCTTCCTCCACTCCCTCCATCCTCCTCCTCTAGCTCCTTGTTCCTTCCTTCCTTTTCTATCTTCCTTCCACCTTACGTCTCTATAAAACGCTCCATGCTTTACTGTTCCGTACTCCTTCCTCTCTCTTCTCGTTCTTTTCTTCCTCTATGCCTTGCTTAATGCATTCACACCACCCCTTCATTCACGCAGATGTTTTATTCATCAAAGCCAGTATTATTCAACCACCCCCCCGGCATCTTAGTTTGCTCCACCCCATCGCCCGCCTCTCCTCCACCCCAACACATGCTTCATCCCTAGAGGCCAATACACTCCCTTTGCTTCTCTTTGCTCCTTCCTCTTGTCTTTCCTCTGTAGGTCTCGTTCTCGCTCCCTTTTCTGATGCTCTTTTTTCCTCATACACGCCCTCACCCAAAAAGGCACCTTTTTTGGCAAATAACAAATGCACCTTTGTTATTTGATTGTTAGTCATTAACTGCTGGTGGTTTGATTATCAGTACAGTTGTTGTAAGTAAAATGAATAGCTGATTTGCTGCATACGTTTTTTTAAAGATAATTGGGTGTTTGGGGACGATATCAAATCATTTGTCAGAAAAATGAAATCATAAAAGCTAAAGTCAAAGTGAAATCACAAGTCAATGATCAAAGTGGAGCTGCTTTTTTGATTTTGCAGTTTTTTTTCAGCAACCAAACAGCATCGTTATCGATTATCCTTAAGCTAAAGCTGAAATCTATAAACACAATGCTGTCTCCTGAAGTTGAAAATAAAATGCATAGAGTCATCAGGTGACACTCGGGTCACGTTCTTTAAGATGTGTCATTTAATTGAGTTTGACTTAAAAGAATGTCCCCACGTCTAAGTACAATCATCATGGCTGTTGTCATACAGTCGTGTTATTTGTTACATTATTCACTGCTCCATCTTATGTGTTTGAACAACATCATCACTACGGTTTGTCTCTCTGCGATCCATCAATATATTAGTTAAAACACACACATTCAAACTGAAGTCGACGTAATGCCAGAAATAACTTCTTTGATTGAAGCATATAGCTTGAAATGATTCTGTACTAAAGAGGCTTTGAGCACGATGCAGTAAAAATGATCTATTTCTCATGTCTTTACTCAATAACTTTCATTTGAACTTCTCTTCTTCTTCCCTCATACAGAGTTGTTCTCCTCCTCTTCCTTCAACGTCTCCTCTCTTCTTCCTTTGGGCGCCTCTCTTTTATTTTCCTGTACCGTTTGCCACCCTGCGTGCCTCTTCACGCACTTCTTTTTCTCCCTACATTCCTCTCCCACTGCTTCTCTTTTTATGAATCTCATCTTTTAGTTATTTTCTCTATCTCAAGGTCTCTTTACATCTCATCTTGATGTTCTTTTTGTTTTGGTCTTCTGTCACTGTTCACTTCAATCTTTCCCTCACATATTCCTCTAGTCACCTCCCTTCCTGTTCCCAATCTTCTCTCTGCTAAATTTCCTTTCTATATCCTGTTTTTGTTTCATTTCTCTGTATTCCCCTTCCATACAAGTCTCTATCTACCTCAAAGCCTCTCTTCCTTTTTAAATCTCCTGCCTATTTTTCCTTCTGTTCTCTCCTTCCAATTTCTTGATGTGCTCTTCCCTCCTCCTCTTTCATCTGCCTCAGCCTCCCTCACAATCCTCTTTTGCCTGTTTTTTTTTGTTTGTTTGTTTTTTGGCCTTTCAGGTCCTAGATATTGATAACCATCACCTCCCACATTTATTTTCAATTCTCTTTAGCTTCCTCTCCTCACCACGCTGCTTTTCCTTTTTAATTATTGTGTTCTCCCTAATAATTTATTTTATTTTTTAAGATTGAACTTGATTTTTTTTTCTTTTCAAACCTGAATTGCCAAATTAACCTTGGATAAAAATTACAATCATAACAAAAATCTAAACATTTTACTTTAATTTAAATGCAGATTTGAGTTGTTATGGATTCACAAAAACACGTCATTTAGTAGTCACGTAAGGTAAGTCTGTAAGTCTAAAAAGACTCTGACATGCACTGTCTATTATAAGTGTGAGTCATGATGTATATTGTGCTTCCATTATGCAGCTCAGTTGCTTGCTTACTTTTGTATAGACCGATGAGATGAAGGTCTGCAATGCAGAGTGTCTGGAGCAAAAGGTTTGGGCAAAAATACAGCTCCAGAGTGTGTGTGCGTAGTTCTATAATGTGATGTAATGTGTAATCTGAAATTTTAGTTTTAAAATTCCCTACTTGTGTCATCCTCCTCAATAGTTAATGTTACTCCGTCTCTTTTAAATCATACCTTTCATGACTTTCAAAACTCGTTATTTTGAGAGACAGTTATGGTTATGTTCTTACTAGGCTGCAGCTCAGCATCTCAAGTGTTTCAAGCACATTCAGTACTTTACAAGTAAGTCTAGCAAGACCGTGTATATGAAGTTTTTACTGTGGCCAAAATAGCACAAGAGCAACTTGTACACTGATTACAGGCACTGAATTTTTCCCATAAAAACCACAGAGGGGCCTGAGGTACTTGTACAATTTTTTCTTCACCTCCGTCTCTCTCCACTCTCCTTGTGCTCTTCAACTTATCTCCCCAAAACTCATTTAGTTTGCAGGGCATTTTTTCATACAAAATGCATATTTCCTAATCATGTTTAATATGTATTTAGATGTCTCCATTTCTGTTTTCCACCCTCCTACACGATCTGCACTTTTTCCAAGCCTCATCACGAAAACTAAGCAGTCTCATTGCTCTGGATGTTTGCACCACTTGCTGTTTTTCTTTTTTCACTCTCCACAAAGTAATTTATTCTCCTTGTGTGTCCAGCCTGCTTTCTCCCTCATACACACACACATTTGCGAACACACACACAACCGCTGCCCACACTTCACTATTTTTTAATTTCCCCAAAGTAATTTAGTCTACCTATCTTTTACTTACACACATACACAAACACGAACACTTCTTATTCGCTGTTACCCTTTCCACAACTAATTTGGTGTCATTTTTACACACACACACACACACACACACACACACACACACACTCATCTAGTCTATTAATGACCTCTAAAATTAATGTCACTGAGACTTCTGAATCCACACTATACCATTATCTCTCTCCCTTCCCTCCTTCACTTCCCCGCTCTCACCCAGCCACCCTGGTATTATCTTACCCATGAAACCTGCCTCATCTCTCTGATTCCATCCCAGTTTCACCCTCTCCACAGACTCTGTCCTTTTAAAAGTTTTTTTTTCTAATCTTATCTCTTGCAAGTTATATCGTCACACAACAGACCATGTTATTTCAAAAGTCCCCTTTATTCCACCTTTTAGGACCTCACTCATCTATTTTTCCTCAAATACTGTCAGTGTCTTATCGCTCAAGAGCTTGTCTCTGACATTCATTCTCAGTTCTCAGTCATCACATTGTGTCTTATCATTCCCAAACTAATTGAGCTTTTATTTGTCTGCAAATGTGCCAACTTTAAATTACTCCATTCTCTACACAGTACACTGTTATAGTAATATTTGCTGCCATGTTGTGATTAATTCTACACTAATTAGCTGAATGATTCTTAAGTGCTATGTATAAGTTAAATGCTATCAGTGGAAGGATAATTAATTTGTTATTTTATTCAGTCCTTAATTCTTATGTCTTCTCTTTTGTCTTTTTACAGTTAAGAGTTTTGGTTAATTGCATTTGTCTAAAAAAAATAAATAGGGAATATTATAAAAACTAAATGTTTCCACCTCAAAAGCTGTCCATTGTTTGGAATATGCACATCCTGCATGCTTCTATCCTGCAAATTACTTTTAGTTCAGGACAGAGTGTAAAGCTTCACAACATCAATTTTCTTTGCTTTACATGAGAGTAAGTTATTAAATACATAATTAGCTCTGATTTCATGGCTCAGTTCTGCCACTGGGCATATGATATTAAGCTGCATATTCTTGTTTTCTTTATTGCAGATTGCTGATGGTGTCCATTGTAAGATAAGGGTAGATGTAGATGTAGATGTGTGTAGCCTTAGTTGTATCATAAAATTTTACTTTGTTTACTTTGAAAGAAGTGAACTCCAATGACCACGAGTCTAAACTGTAAGATACAGTGAAACAAGTCTGTCCTGTAGCAGACTGCCACGGCTACTGTCCATGGTGCTGATTTTAAAGCTGTCCTAGATGCTCCTCAGCATTTGTGTCTGTGGCAGTAGTTTGTCAGGTTTGAAAAAAAGTTTTAGAGGAAAGAACCAGGAGTAGAGCCCAAACCATGTCTCAGTTCCTCTTTATTGTTTTGAATAATCTAATTAATTGATTTGATTGATTGATTTTCAATGACATATGATACTGTTTGTTTTCTGAAACATGAGTTGTATGTTTGACATTTCAATGTTTTCATATGTATTGTTTTACTAATACTTCTTTCCATGTAACGTCTGTTAGCTTGTGTGTCTTTTATGTTGCCCGCTGAGACCTTTCTGACTTTTGTTAACCAAACTGGTCTCCCCTTTGTGGTTTACCAAAATTATTTAACGCAATGTCACCTGTTGCACTCAATACATGTTTCTCCAAAACCTGGTTGCTGAGTCTCAGAGATGCTAATGCCAATCTTCCACTGAGCTTCTAAAAAAAAATATCAAAAAATTCAGTTTCTTCAGTTTCCTCATCTTCTTGTTTCTTCCTTTAGTCATATTTTCTCTATACCTCCTCTATACCTCCAAGCTTAACTTGCCCAACTTTATTTTGTCTCCTCTTGCTCTCTGTTCATCACCCGTCTCACACCCTCAAACTCTTTCATTTCTTACTTCTCTCTGTCTCGCTATTTCTTCATTCCCTCTCCGTCTTACCTTAACCAAACTCATTTAGACCCAGCCTATACTTCAATCTCATCTCAGTCTACAAAATGCATTCCCTTTCTTCTTCTCAGATCCCCACCACTTTTCCCATTCATTTAAGTCTGTAACTTTCAAACCATTCACACCTTAAAAAGCAACACTATTCTTCACAAGACACACATTTTAGTTACTTCAACCTAATATGATCTGTATGTGTGATCTCCCCCTATCTGCTGGATTAAACTTCTCAGTGTAACATGCATATCTGATTTATCACATCTGAAACTAATCTCACCTATACCTACCACATTTCTAAACTGTCTCTTTTACTTGCACTCTTCCTCTTATTTCTCAGCTTTGCTTAGTGTAAAACACAGCTCACCACTCTCCATTTTATCTTCTCACAAACTAATTTAGTCCACATCCATGCTTCTCTCTCTCTCTGTCTCCTATCTCCTTTGTGTTACATCTTACTGTAATCTGCATAATGTGTGTTTTTCTTTATCACTTTCTTTGTTCCTTCGCTTTGTGAAAACGATCAGATATGTTCTCATTCTGTACACTGCTATCTCTGTCTTTAAGCTTGATGGTCCAGGGAACTTCTCTCTATATCAGTGAGGTCTTTTTCTTGTTTTCAGGGTTAATGACTGTTGCACATTCCCTTCTGCATTGCATGTTTCTAAGTGTTACTGAGTGGGTGCTAGAGGTTAAAAATAATGAAATTGTTACAAGTTAAAAGAGTGCATGCTGCAAAGCTTTAGCTGAGTTTAGCCTTGTTGCAGTGGGAGACAACTTCCCTCCGACATTTGATTACCTCTGAAGTAAAGCACCCTGGAAATAGATGGGGTTATTTCTTAGAGAAGCAGGATCTAATTATTGCATACTGAATATAAATGTTTCCTGCTACTTGCCTGCTTGGCCACATTTCGATTCCAACCTGCAGCCCTTTGCTACATGTTACACTTCTCTCTCCCCTTTCCTGTCTGCCTTCAGCTTTCAACTGTCAAATAAAGGCGAAACAGCCTTTACACTACATTTTAGTTCGTGTGGTATGCAGTTGGATTTCACAGGAAGCTTTTGAGGAAATGATTGCCTTGACAGTCACTCAGCGGACTGGGTGTTATCTGTTTTCACTCCTATATAGTTAAAATACCCTTAAAAATAAAGAAATGTACTTAACGAGGCAGATGTCTGCTCACGACACATTAGCAAAATTTCAAATGTTTAAAAAAGAAATCAACATGCAACAAGAAGCCACTGTGTATATGAGGAATATGTTCACATGTCATGTACAATATTATTATTGTATGTTATTATGATATATCATCATAATCATTATTTTCGTTGTAAGATGGGTGGTGGATGAATCATATTACGGTTCTGATTAAATTTACAATTTATTCCAAAAGCATGATCAGTTGATTTCTTACTTTATCTTTTATATTCTCTGTTTGGCTATATCCACAGATGAAAATGAAATGCGCTGAAGAAACACAAGCAGACAACTGACTGCTTACAGTACTTGGAACTATCTGAAGCTGTGTTAATGTGTACCCCCTTTTGTCTAAATGATAAAATGAATGATGGCTCAATTATATTTAGCTGTCTCAGTTTCAGGCTCCCATTATAAAACACATGAACAGAACAGAGCCATTGTTAATGTTACTGGTAACGCTGGTGCTTTTTCCTACTCTGACAATTTAAAATGTCTGTGAAAAGGCCTGTGAGCAGATTAAAGGAGCACTGGCTGATGCTTTCAATTTTCAATGTAACACATCAGTAAACTAAAAAGCTTTTCACGCGCACACACCATTTTTACTTTAACCTTGGATAGTAACACAATCTGGATTGTAAACATACACCACATCACAGTTTCATTTCAACCCTGGGCTAACCCTGGATATTTAGTACTGAACGGTACGTGACCCCAGCTGACGCAATGTTTCACACTATTTTCTTAGTGCTACATCTCTGGGGTTATCATCACAAAGGTAGTCTTAACCTTTCTACACAGCAGGGTTCAACATCTCATGTGTAAAAAGCAGTTGTGTCAAACCTTACTTATCCTAGGGTTAAATGTGCGGTTCAGAGAGGGGTTAGCCTGAGGTTAGATGTGTTGTGGGATTTTGTGTGTCTTTGCTTTTGTCTTAGCAGTGGAGGAGGTGAAGAGGTTCAGTAATCCCTAAAGAGTCCAGTTATAGTGAGATGGAGCATCTACCTGCTGCTAGTGTATGAGTACACAAAACTAGAAGGGTCGATTCAGTATTATCTTTAAAACGCCTTAATAATACCACATAATATATAACAATAATCTGGTCCAGTTTTATGAGTTATTAAAAAGTTCTCTACAGCTACAGTAAAAATTGTTATCAGTATTATATGACACGATTACAGATTAGAGTCTTCAAGAATCTCCACCAGCTAACAAACAAATACTTTTTATCAGGGGAGTGGATGCTCTTCCCTTTCACTTTTTATGATTTAAGGTGATCAAACTATTTTTACATGAAACATTTGACTTCACAAATCACATCTGACCCTAGTCTGTCGGAAGCTTCTGTTCAGGACTGAAAAACATTTCTCACTCAGTTGGAAAACAAAGATTCAAGTCTCTGTCTAAACCCCGGGCTTAGTCCTGCCTGTGAGAGAAATCCATGGAGTTTCAAGGAAAAGCAATTCAAAGCCATAAAGAGGGTATGAGGGGATGGATGAAGGCAGGTTGGATGGAAAAAAGAAAACGAACGAGGGAGAGAAAAAGCAAAGTTGGTTGGGAGATGTCTGGAGATTTCTATGTGTTGCAGAATCAATTCGTCCCTGTTTATCCGTTCTCCTCTTCCTCCCTCTAGCCCCGAGCATTGACAAGACACTGCAACACCCGACGCCTACGCAGGGAAAGCACAACACCGACTACCCAGAACCCACCCGATTTCCCTCACTCTATCCATCACCTCTTATCCTCCAGCCCTCTCTCTCACTCATTGCTCTCAGATGTCTCTCATCCCATTTTCCCCCTGCAGCCGCGCTTCCATGTTTTTCTCTCTGAATTCATCCGTCTCCCTCGTCCTTCATATTGCTGCCATATCCGTCTCTTGTCCGTCCTCTCCTTCATCTCATCTCGTGCTCTGCTGTTGCACTCCCCCACACCTGTCCCATCATTCACTCCTTCTAATTTTGTCTCTGTCCCTTTCCTATTCTATCCACAGTTATTCTCTCCTCCCTATTGTCTATTATCAATTATCTACTGTCCTCTATGACAGTTAACCTTAATATCTTTGGTGTGTACACAAAATGAGACATGAGGGCATCACCTTGACTGATTGTTGATCATTGTTGTTAGTTTTAGCCCCATTTGCATGTTTGTTACATATCACACTGTGCGTGATGGCTCCAGAAAAATCTATGTCCAAATGTGCTGTGAATGTCTGGTGAACCGGAGCGGTATGACAGAGACAGAAACAACTGCAAGCAGAGCCACGTCATCTGTCATCCAACTTTCAGCGATAGTTCTGGCACAGTTGTTGGCTGTTTTATAACCTAAAAAAAGTAGAGCTTCCAGTTTTCAAGTGACCAATGTCGTCTTGAGTCATTTCAAGTCTGATTGGTTGGTTTGTAGATGTGGGCTGTAGCAGATGTCACACCGTGTGAACTGGGACCACCGTTTTGGATTGATGATCAAAGATTTTCACCACATTCCTCTCTTGATTTCCAACTTTTCATTAGTATTGCTCAAAATCCAGCAGGGGATTCTCCATTAACTATCTCTTTCTTCATCCTAGTGATTTTATTGCCTCTTCCCCTTCACATACCCTCTCTCCCTACTTTTCATCTTTTTTCTCAATTTCTCAAACTTTTCCGACTCCCTCCATGTCTCGTTCCCTCCCACTCACTTTATGTCTCTTTCTACCTCCATTTCTTCAATGCTCATTTCCTCTTTCTCTCGCTTTATCTCTCTTTCTGTCTGCCTCTGTGGGAGTTTAAAAAATACTCTGTCTCTCTCATGAAAGAAAAGTGTTGCTTCACTCCTCCAGCTCTCTTTTGCTTTGAAATAAAAGGCAATGTGAAATATCCCCCAGGCATACACACACACTGACATTCATAGTATCTATCCTCTCCTACAGCCACTCACTGGCTTGAAGACTGAAGCAATGCAGCAGCAGGGGCAGAAAACACAGCAGGAGGCAAAGAGCGAGACAGCAAATTAGTCTACAGTTGGGAAAGGTAACAAAGAATGAAATGCGTGTGTGAAAGGGAACAAATTAGTTTGGTGACATTAAAAAGGAGTGAGGGGTTTATGGTGGCGTGGTGGGGATGGTGTGTGTGTGCGCGTGTGTGTGTGTGTGAGTAAAAGACTAAATAACAGGTAGAGAGCTGAAGAGAAGGAAGCTCTCCCAGGAGGCACAGTGTGTGTTTTCATGTTGTTCAGCTCAACATGACAAAAGAGCAAAAACAGAGCGAATCAAAAAGTCAGTGTGGGACATGAACAAAACAGCACAGTCAGTCAGTTTCATTTTACCAGGGTAGAGTTAAAACCTACACCACAGGGTTCAACATTAATGGGGGTTTTTTCCAACATACCCAAAGCCAAGTTTGACTTTCTCCTTTACAAATTGTATTATTTATTAGACTCTCAGCTGTCACCCAAGTGAGATGCTCCTGGCTTTTGTAACAATCCCTGTGCCTCTGAAAAACAACCCTATTTTATCTGCCTTGCTCTCAAACATGTGGTAAACGGTGCAATACATAGTTGCAGTTTTCCCCACATCCTCTTATGCCACCGATCTAAACTCACATTTCAGAATAATTGAAATGCTTGATTGTTTAACTCAGAGACTTTGTCTCTGCATGCAGAGGAAGCGGGATGGCTCACTCCTTAGCTATCTAAAAATGTGTTTAATTCTTTACATCATAAAAATGTTTGTGTGTTTTTAAGGATTTTACAGCTGCGTCTTTTGTATATTTGTTTGAGAATTTATACTTTTTAAGTGGGTTTTAACTTGTGTGAGGTTGTGTAAGCCACATTACTCAGCATACCGACATTTAAACTTGCATGTCTAAGTGATTTTCAAAAATAAATCAGTGGGTTTTCCAAAACGTGATAAGATTTGATCCAAATTCAACTAACAAATCAGCTAAACTGGTGAGATTTGACCTAATTTTCACCATAACAGCGCAAATACATGCACATTCCCCTCCCTGCTCACCAGTGTAGTCTTCACGGCAGATGCAGGTGTACCCTCCCTCTCTGCGGGCACAGACCCCTCCATTCAGGCAGGGGTTGGAGTAACACAGGTTAATCTCCGTCTCGCAGTAATCACCAGTGAAGCCAACTGGGCAGCGACAGCGGAGGCCTGCGATTGGGTGGATGGGGCGGAACAAGATGGAGGGCGAGGAGATGAAGGGGGCCGAGCTGTTGAAGCGCAGCACCGAGATGCACTTCATGTAGTTTTGGCACGGCTCACGCAGACACACATTGTCGTCGAATGGGAGAACCTGGAGTGATGAAGAGAGGAGAGGGGAAAGATGCTGGTAGTCATTATTGCTGTGTTAACCTGTACACAGTCATTTACTGTTGAAGATGGAGTCGCTTCTGCTACACTGGTTTTCACTGCTCAGCGTCTCTTGTTGAGGACATTTTTCCACCACTCTCTCAATAGCCGAAACAAGCACTGGGCTTCTTCTTACAACACACAATCTTACTTGTAATAGCACATGCAGAATTACTAACATTTGTGCTATTTCTTTTCAATGTGGGTGTTCCAGTAGCCATACAAGTTAGTAGAAGAAGAATTCAGACCCATAAAATGTAGAATTGACAATGTAAATATACTAAACATTACTTGAGTGAGTGTTATCAACTAAATTTACTTTATTTTAATTCCAGACATATTAATTGTTTTCTAAGCAATCTCTAATTAATTAATTTAAGCTACTAGTAACTACAGCTGTCAGACAAAATCAGTTTGTGCAGTGGAGTAAAAAGTACAGTATTTATCTGAACTGAACCAGAAGAGCAAAGTAGCATGAATTCAAAATACTAAAAAGATGTAGCTTGTAAGTACCTAGAAATGCTAAACAAGTGCAATAGTTGAGTAAATGACTCGGAAAACATAACCAATACCAGGGCCCTGAAACCGTAGCACCTAACTTGATTGCAGCCTTGATTAGCGTTATTGATTACACCTGCTACAAACAAAATGTGGGCCATGAGAAATAGTCTGTTGTATGCAGCAGGTAAAGTTCTATAGTGATGAAGAGACGTTTTATTGGAAATTATTTTATTGTTATATATTATTATTTTATTCACAAAAGCACAAAAATAATAAAAAGGAGTTTTTTTTTTGTCTTTTTAGCATACTGAGGAAAACTGAAAATAAAAAAATACACAACATTAATGAAGCAGAAAAAAATACTTTATATAACTTACTGTAAATTAAACTAAACAACATTAATGTGGCTGTAATTAGCTTAAGCTCCAGTATTGACCAGATACTGACATGCTAATGTTAGCATGCTAGCATTATGTTACACGTTATCATGCCAGTGCTGAAACATTACAGTAGCTAACACTTCTAATAATAATAACTTTTTGTTTAAATGTGATTTGCTTGCTAAAACTTCTATATTCATTACTATCTCAGGCTGCCATAGACAAAAGAGACTTAATAAAACAAACCATTTATGATAGACTTGCCTACAGTCTTTCCACATTTCCCAGGTTTCCCAGGAACACCTCCTTGGATTTATTAACAGGTTGTGTACAATTACAGCTATTTCACACATACTGCTATTGGTATTCTTTTACATACATACATTTTACAGCTTGTTTGCTTGTTGCTTGCTTTGAATTTAACTTTCCAGAAGGTTTCTACTGTTACTGTTTGCTGTTATAAGGTCATTGGGTCAGATGTGTTCACAGGATTGTGTCTTCTTAGACATAAGGGGATATAAATTCAGTTTGCATGTGTGTTCATGTGACGGTGCCCATTGAAAGAAGGTCACATACATTCAGCCTTAAACTATGTATCTCTTGACACTGCTGTGCTCTCTCTCTGCCCTTTATAAATCTTTTCTCCTTCCTATGGGGTTTCATCTGTTCTCCTCTATCGAAAACATCTCTTTCTGTCATGCGTGTGCAGAGATGCTCTGAAAGTGTGCATGCATGTATGTAACTGATGTGCATGCTGTGTCCAGGTGTGTGTGATTTCATGCATGAGAACATATAGTGGTCATATCGGTGTGGTGCTGCATAAAGCCATATGGCTGCATTGGTATAGCATCTGTATTGTAGTATTATCAGCTCACATGCAATATGCTCCGGTGACTTGAGATGCATTTGTGCATTATGTCTTCCTACTTTTGCTTTGCACATATTATTACATGGAACTGTGATTTCCAGCTGCTGCGTATGTGTGCAGGCATGTGACTGACTTTTTTTTTTCATTAAATGTTATCTGATATTAATTTGATAATGTCTTTGGTCATGTCTCTGTGTGTATAAATCACATATATGATTCACAAAAATAAAAAGGATTTAAAACATTAATTTATCAATTCATATTTAAATGCACATTCAGAAATTCATAAAGTAAAATGAAAGAGAGCCCTAAAACTTTCTACAGCGATTAATAAATCTTTTAAAGCACCAACTGACATTGGATAATAACCATGGGCAGCGCCTAGCCAGGACGTTCAGCAGTGATGTAATATTGTATTTTCAGTGAATGCATGCATGTTTATCAGTGAAGTGTATGAACTGAACTATACTGCAGACTGGGGTCTCTGTTAAAGTGACAAACACAAATAGATCTGCATTATCTACACATTTCTCCTCTATAAAATGCTAGTGTCATCACTGTGTGTGCATTATTATAAACTATGATGAACTGGTCACGGATCATCAAGGCTCTGTCACTCTTACTTTTTCTGCAGGTCTCATGTATTATCTCTGTGTTGTTGACTGTGTTGTTGCTGTTGCTGCTTCGACTGACATTGGTGTTCAAGTTTGCTATAGTGTCAAATGTTCTCAAACTGTGGAAAATTGTTGTTAATGAGTTATATATTATCCTAACCATTCAAATTATAACAAAAATATGAATATCACGCACCATTTAGTATGAATTCATTATCTAGACTGACCTTCTCTCAGCACCCCCAACTGTGACTAACTTCCAACATCCCTACACCCGATACATATCAAGTAGGTCCATCAGTAATGATTTTGCAACCAAATCATGGAGATTAACTCAGTCATTTTGTATATTACAATGGGAAACTTCCATCATGTAGGTCTGGTAGCAATGGTAGAAGGTATCTGATATCACTCGACTGAGTCACTGGAATATTCATGTGCAGAATATATATTGAATCTAAACCCATCCTTCGTCTGCAATTTTTACATTTTTAAGCAATGTGTAGCTGTCATATGCAAGAAAATGCATGGTTTAAGTCCATTTTTAAAAGTTTTTGGGTTTAGAAGAATCTGGACTCATCCCCTGATGGTAAACAGTCCAGCCAATGTGCCTGAAAATCACTAAATCTACACTCATAACTAAATGTTTTGTGATGCAGCAAAAATCAGTTTGAATCATCAGTGTTGTTGCTGTAAACCAAGCAGCAGGCCCAAATTTTGAACTCATGATTTATTGATTTGTTTATGTATATCTTATGAATATTAAAAAAATATGGGTTAAGCCTTCAAACATGATATGCGTGTTAACATTTTTATTTTTTTTTACTTTGGATTACTCTGAATTAGTTACCTTCTCAGAGTACATCCATACACCAACACTAAGCACTTAGTCTTCTTATATACCATCTTATATTTGTATTTGTACTTGTAAATGTGAACTAACCTCCATCTGTGTCAATGACGTCAGCCTCAGCCTGTTCAGGTACAGCTGTTCCTCTAGAGCCTCTGAGGGGAAGAAGAGTCCACCCGGCAATGCCGCGGAGAAGCTGACATTCAAGATCCCACCAGGCGCCGCATCAAGGTCCGGCTGGATGTTAAAAATGAAAACATCCTCGACAGGTACCGAGAGCACCGCTGACACGCCCTCCAGGAAGTTACCCAGCAGCGGTGACAGGAAGTGCTCCTGGGACATGTTCTGGAGGCGTACAGTGACACTGCTGCCCAGCATGTCCTCCGTGATGATGAGGACGCGGAGAATGCACTGGGCTGAAATACTGTGGACGCCATCTGAAAAGTTAAAGAGGAGAGCAGAGGAAAAAAAGGTTTAATGTGAATGAGTAAATGGACACAATGAGGTGTAAAGAAGATGGACAAAAGGGTTAGAGGAGGAGGTGAAGGAGCAGGAGCTAGAGAAGGTTGGAAGAGGACACAGAGTGATACATAGGTGTGAACAAGTGAAGGAGTAAGAAGAGAGAGATAAATGAAGAGGGAAGCACAAGTGAAAACAGTCAGAGATGGCAGGGGTAAACAGCAAAGAGCAGAAAGGAAGAGGTAAAGCCAGAGAGGAGGGGTTACAAAGAGGAAGTGAAAAGGTTGAAGAGATCACAATAATATCATGACATATGCAGTTTAGACCTGTACATGCAGGACTCACACATACAAGCACATTCACATCTTCAAAAACAAAGAAAAATCAAGGATGAATTGTCAAAACCGCTTTGTGTTTAACAAAGAACATGACATTTGACAGTCAATGCCAAGAGGAATTATGTTGCTACTGAAGTGAACAAACATACTGGAGGCTACTGAAAGTCAAAACGTCTGTTTCAATCAAACTTGTGGCTCTAGTTGTCAACGATTACGTACGTTAATTCAGTGTGAACTTTAAAATGAGCAAAAGAGGGAAAGAAGCTTATGTTATCCAGCCAGACTGGATTCTTTACCTAAAGTTTGGAAGAATTTATCTGCACTTTCCAGTTTCAGTATAAGAGTTTTCATTCAACAACCCCACAACTCATGTTATTTGCAATCTGGGTTGTATTTTTAGACATATATGTCACGGTCTGATTGTGTAATGGTCATCATTCGATGACTTTTCGATTCACCTCTGCTTACTGTAAAATGAGACTTAATTCAGCTATACCAGTGTCTGTCACATAACCAGCAGTATTTCTCTTTTTCTATCTGTATATTTAGTCATCATCTGTTCACAGTCAATTCTCCAGCAGACCTCCACGGTGTCACATGTGGTTGACAGGAGATTTATGATATATAAACAACAAGCCACAGAGAGAGAGAGATGGAGAGAGTTATCACTGACTGCTCCCATGTAGAAAACATCATTCCCATCTCCCCTGTTTCATCACATTCAGCTTTGTTTACAAATTCAAGACAGCACACCTTTTCTCTGAAAGCCATCGCTATAAAATGAGTTCAGATGAATCGCAGCAGGTCACAACCCTCACAAACAGAACAATATCTGCCACAACAACAGACACGAGACACGTTTCATCTACACTGGGAACACAGTCCGGTGCTGGGCTGTATTGTATATTGCTAAGTAATTTGGTGCGACAAGCAGGCTAATAAGCTATAAAAGAATATAAATGCACATGGCCACACCGGCAGTGCAGGAGGCAATTTTCTGCAGTGGCACAGAGACATTGTGAAGGTGAGGTAGGGTGAACGATAAGGCAGAGAGAATGGAAGAGTAAGAATACAATACACAGGGGGTCTTGATGCAAAAAGAGCACGGCAAGTGGTGGAAAGAAAGAATGAATGAGAGGAAGAAAGAAAAGGGCATGCTAGCGATGGATGGAGGGTGAGGGGAGAAAGAGAGAGGCACCGGAGGGTGAAGGAGGTTTATTAAAAACTGGAAGAAGCAAAAGAGACTGTGGAGAAAGACGAGAGAAGTGAGAAAGGGAACCAGCCTTTAACCAGGGTTTAATCAAAAAGAGAGAGAAGCCCTATAATTATTCACAAATCATACTGTAAAGGAATTGATTGATTATTGATGCCCAATTATTTTCCTTGGCTAATACTGTTGTAAAATGTCATTTCAGAGGTGAATGAATTGATTAAATTGTTTTTCCAAAGTAAATTAGTTAGTTGATTCCCATAATTTGCAATTTGTTTGTAATTTCCTATTGACATAAAGCGTTTCCAAAATAAAAATAGACAGAAATGAAGGAGGTAATGAAGAATTATAAATAAAAAAAACAGACAAAAGAAGAATAAGTCATTTGTAATTCTTATTAAGAGCAAGATTTGGACAGAAATATAAAGAAAGACTGAATAAATGAAGAAAGAGACGGAGAGATGGAGAGGAAAGAGAAAAGAGTGAAGGGCGGATCGGGGGATGGGGGTTGGGTCGGGTGGCAGCTGGTTTGATTACCGGATTATGAGGAGCCTCACTCCCTGCTGACCTCTAACACACAAGCACACATACACACACACACACACACACACACACACACACACACACACATAAATGAACAGCCAGAGGAAGGAGTGGTATTATGAAGGGCCAGAGGAGAAAAACTCCCACGGAAAATCATTAAGAAACATTTGAAAGGAATTATATGGAAATATTGATGACAGGATGAGAAGCTAGGTGACATGATGTCACATGTTGACTTTAAAATACCATACAGTATTAGGTGGAGTAATTAAATGTCACCTCGTCTTCGGGGGTTAAAAGCCAGCTTTATTATCAGCCCTCTGGATCATGATGCAAAGACGCAGCAGTAATTGATGCTGATCTCCCATTGTCATTGAAATGAGACAGGGATCTATGAAAAGAGCCGGGATAATCTGCTGGAGTAGAAGCCGATCTCACACACACGTCCATCACAAATCCACATATTCAACTCTGATTCTCTAACACTGTGTCAGTCATCGTCAGTCATCACATCTGCATGTCCAATCCCAAACATTTCCATGTTAAAGTCCAGTGTGTAAGATTTAGGGGGCTCTGTTTACAGAATATGGCAGAAATTGGTAGTTTCCTCTGTACAAAAAAATAAACTAAATGTAAAAACATGCATTTAATTCCTTAAAACAAAAAAGTTTTTACATTTCTATGCTAAGCTAAGCCACCTTGTAAACACCTTGTGGCTTTAGCTTCGTATTTAACATGCCAACATGAGTGTGGTGTTGATCTTTTCATGTAACTCTCAGCAAACATGAGTGTGGTGTTGATCTTTTCATGTAACTCTCAGCAAGAGTACAAAAAAGCATATTTCCTAAAATATCAAACTATTTCTGCAACGCTAAATCCAGATCTAAACCGTCCTTCGAATAATTAAATGTACCCTTTCCAAAAGCAACAGTTCTCAAAAAGATAGAGGCACGCGCAGGCCCACACACAAACACACAAACATACACACACAATCAATCTGCAGTAAAGTTGTTTATTTTTTTCACTGACACAATGTTTTTTGTCGCCATGTTAGCCTCCTGCAGACTGTGCGCTTGACTGTTTTCTAGTAAGAAAAAAAAATATTACGCTTCCTTTTGGTGACTCAGAGAGAGCTGGAAATGTTCCCTCTGAATCAAAGCTCCCAGAGGGCCCACAGGGGACAACCGTGACATTCAAACAGGAATATTTGACAACTCAACAAATCATGTAACAGGCTAAAATGACAAATACTTCTCCAAATACTCTTAAATATCAATGCCATGTTTACCATGTCAGTTTGTAACTTCACAGTGATTTTATCAGCCTTCAGAGGTATTTCTGCCCCGAGGCAGCCATTAAATTCTGACAGTAAACCTGGCACACACACATAAACATGCACAGTAAAATGTCTTCATTTGGCTTCTCTTCTTGGCTACAATCCAGCTAATTTGGCCAACCTGTGTCAGCTAGTCTCTTCACTCATATGAAGCTATTTGGAGGCCTGAAATAGAAAAGGAAAAAAAACAACAATTCAAGCCATTTAAGCACTGACAACCACCGAAATCTGCCCACTTCCCAGCAGCCCAGGTCAATCTTTGGTCCACCACCTCCTCGGAGGTCCGCTACAGATTTTACACAGGTATCTTTCCCTGACATGATAATTACATTTCTGCTGAAAGTACAAAAGTCATAACCAATATTTTAGTAGAAATTATTTTCCAAGTTTTCCATATTTTTTGTAAGTTACCCAACTGGGGATTGTGGTTACAGCATGGGATTGTCACGAAAAGCTGGTACCAACACTGAACCTAATTATAATGTTTCCTGCTGTGATAGGAAGCACATATTTTACCAAAAGCTCAGTAAGGAAAAGAGTGTTGGGAATAGTACGCAGGGATTCCTTACTTCAGCAAAAGTTTGACTTTTATGCACAACTCAAACAAAGGTGCTTTACTTTTAAGGGATATCATTTTGAAGACTTCCTTGTGTTACTAAAGAAAATCCATCTTCCACCTAAATTATTTTAGTTTCCAAACTGTCAGACAACATTATCAACTAAACAATCATGATACTAGCTCTTATGTGGGTCATTTTGAAATGAAATAAACACTAGTAATGGTCTTATACCACACATGCACCCATGTATCTTAGAGAAAGTGAAGCAAATTATTTATTAATGGAAAAAAATATGACATAGTTATTGATGAATTGGCCACTTAAGAGCAAACTGAAATATATCTGCACATATAAGCCCCAAAATGTGAAACATTTAGAAAAACTGTGATGTGACCAATACGTACCACTCACACTCAACAAACAGAGAGAGGTGTGTACACAATGACATAAATCTTCTCTATCCTTTTAATCCCTACCATAGCTTATGGGACTCTCAGGTGTCACTCATTTTGTCAGAATTTATCACAGCTGTAAGACGGCTGATGTTTTCATTTTGGATGGGAGCTCTTCATATCCAGAACTAAATCCAGAGGTTCATCTCAGAGGAATATAAAGACATTGAGGAATTGTGGAATTACTTTGAATCCTTGTGAAAGGTGAGAACAGGAGATGCTGTCCATAAACCAGGAGGTCATAACTAATGCATCGCCCTTTCTCCTTGCTACTCTGCGTTAGCGTGCATGCAAACAATGAAAAATTAATAACCTCCAAACCCAAAACCACACAAATGGAAGGTTATTTTGGCATCTTTAGCACCCTGGGAAAACAAAGCTTTTCGTGAATAAAAACTCGTAGTTGCTTCTGCAAGCTTTCACAGATCCTGTGGGCTACGAGCCAACATTCCCCCCTTCTTGTGTCCGCACTTCAAAGAGGGTGGAGAGCTTGCGGCTGGCGTGCATAAAGCCTCTAAGAATAAACACTGATCCAGAATCATCAGCGAGGTCCCATGGATATGTATACATCAATGCGTCGAGAAAGGGAAGCTGACCTCCAATCAGTTCTTCAGCTCTAAGATGCTTTGTGGGTATACGGTCCCTGGAGTTTCAAAGGACTGAGGGAGTTCAGTGCTATCTCCTTGCACCAGGTAGCCTGACTAATAGCACACTCATAGCTTCTTGAATGTCAGAGCATCCCAAGCTCGCTCCCTGTAAATCCAGACGGAAATAGTCTGCAAAGTAGCATACAATAGAAGCCCACAGCTGGAGCTGAAAACAGCCCCAGAAACATTTTTATAAGCTGCAATAGAGGGCAGGAGGATGGGTCACAAGGCAGAGCCCTGACATTTTTCTTTGAGGAAAGAAAGCAAGAAAGTCACAGAGCATCATAAGGTCTGGAGACACTACTGAGGTGGTTTGTGGAGGAATGGCCTGTGATTTCAAAATGATGTAAGGAAAAGCTTTGTCAGAGCCAAAAAAACCTTCATTATGGTGTCTAAAAACTCCACAAAACTGTTCAAAAACACACAAATGTAGCATTTAGCTTTCTCTTTGTAAAGTTTGACTTCTATAATTATGATTGTGCATAATGTGACATTTTCTGTTAGTACAAAATTGGAAACCACATTCATTTCTTGTTTACTCTCCTTCTGAAGCCTGTGCAAGAATTTGAAATGTATTGAGAAAGTCACTGTGATAAATTCATTCACATTCACACAGCAGACTTGAGACCTCAGAGGTGCAACTTGTTGTAAAAGCATCTGATCAGTATTCAATTCAGTTAGAGCATTTAAATGTTTCCTGTATAACATTACAGTCAAGGTTTTCCTCTCACTACACAGAGGAAAACCTTGAAAGTAGGTTTTACATAGATTAATCAAGGTTCATATCTTACCAACAGGCATCAATTTCTATTTGAAATTTGCTCTGAATGGGTTCATATTTTCTCAGCAAACATCTATTTGTTTTCCTTTATTATTTATTGTGGTTCCCTGTTCTCTGTAATCTATGAAGGCTAACACTGCCAGGGTTAGGAGTTCAAATCCCTACATGGTTCAGTCATTCACATATGGCATTGACACTGCCATGGTTAGGAGTTGGACTCAAGCTGTCTGTACTCTTGATATTGTAAGGAGCTGGGATTAAAAGGAAAAAAGCCCGAAAGGGGAGATGTATGACAACTAGCATGCAAAACCTCTAAACAGTAAAATTGGATTTAGACTGAACAAAAGCCGTATGCTGCTACTGTGAAACACACTAAACTCTGTCATGGTGCCTTCAGCCCATTAAGCTCACAGTCCATGTACCCACAATCATATGGGTTCAAATCCCATTTCACACTGCGTTGTCACATCCCTTTGTTTGTCCTTTTCCTGACTTTCCTCTGTGTTCACCGACCTCGGAAAGTCCTAATAAAAGACATGAGCAGGTTGAATTCTCAAAACGCAGTGTAACGAAAAGGGTGAGCAATTTTATGTTTTCAGCTGCGTAAGGTGCCTGCAGGTCAGGAAAATAATCAGGAACAGAGCCCAAGTACGCTGCCCTTTTTAAACACAGATGAACTGTCTGAAGTTGTTAACGAAGCGCACAAAGGACCGTCTGATGCACGGTCAACTAAAAGTAATGACTGCAACTCTCGAGAGAGACAGAGTATAAACATCCAAGTGGCAACTGCATACCAATAAGTATAAATAAGTGAATAAATGGATAGTAAACAGAGAGAGGCAGGCCGTACATTAATAACACAAACGTTAACAATATTGGGAATGCATCATTACAAAACACACACACACACACGCATACACACACACACACACACACACACACGCACACAGCCCAGGCGCTGGCTTGACAGCTGATTTCTGCGCTCTGTTTGTTTTATAAAGCCTTTCTACCCCTGAGGTCTAAGCACTCATTATACTCAGGGCAAAGTAGAACAGTGTAGAAAAAGGCAACACGCGCAAAAACGCACACACACACACACACACACACAGCACCCAGCAACAACATAATGGTTTAAACCACCCTTTTCCGACAGAAGCACTAATCCTTTACATTAAACCAGATACACTTAACTCGTATACAAAAAGCCCTCTCGCTTGTAAAGACTTTCACTTTCAACCCATATCACATTTATACACACCCTCGTGTCTATTGTACTTATAAGCAAATCCACAGCATAACACAAATCCATACTCTGACCTCTGTGACATGATAGCAGCTGTTTGCAGCAGCAGCCATCATCATCCATCATGCATTTGTCTTCTGTTTGTGCTGCTGCTGTGGTTCATCTTTTCTCTCAAACGTGCAACCACCGAGAAATTACGTTTGTGTTGAGGGGAAAGAACAGGGAAAAGAGCAGAACCACACTTTTACTTATTTTTCATGCAAAAACAAGAAACATTTCTGTGCCAAAGGCTCTGTGAACAGGGCTCCACCTTATCTGCGGTGAGACATTGTTGTTTCTGAGTTAAATAATTTGGTGTTTTGGAGCATAACATTGTGAGTTCAGCCCAGTTGTAAATCACAGCAGTTAATCCAGCACCTGAGGCAGGGTGTGTCTGTGGCAGCTTTCATCACTCCTATCACTGCGAGGACCTTCTGTTGCCTGAAAAGGTCCCAAATTTAAATTTTCCAAACAATTGCTCCTGTTGGGCGGGGTAATAGTGCAGCAGTAATAGTCTGCTCAGTATGATATGTGCAGCAAAAAGGACTCCTGTGATGTTTACTTGTATATGCTACTCACTCAAGCACACATAGAGAGAGTACACACGACTGAATAATGTTTCAATTACAAGTATTAGTGTTTGCAACATGGAAATTGTAGAAATGATGCTCAAAACAGAAACCGAGAAATTAATCTCCTGCATTCAGGCAAAATTTGAACACAAATGTTCTTTTTCAATCAGGGGCAGCACTGGTTGTGTCAGCTCTCCTTCTCTAGACAGTAACACAATATGAAACCATCCAACTCCCATAGTCAAGCTCATTCCCTCAGAGCAAATAGGAAAAACTGAGAGAAAACTGAACCACAAATGGAAGATGTTCCATGTGTAGCTGCAGAGCCTGTTATCAGTCCAGCTCTACTATTGCCAAATATTGAATCAGAGATCCAAAGCAAAGGTGTCCTGGTAGTTCACCTTACAGAGTGTACCACATATCAAAGCTGAGTCCTTACAACACCAGCCCCGGCTCTTCGCTGCATCTCCTCCCCGCTCTTTCCTCCACCTTTCCTGTCTCTACCTCCTGTCACTATCCAAAATAAATATAGATCTATGGGGAAGAAATCAAGCCCAGATCTGAAAGGTACCCAAAGACAGCCAGACCTGAACCAAAATGTGGTCAACCCAAGCTGACCCAAAGAGAGACAGAGAACGTCAATGCTGGCAGCACCACTTATCTATCAATCAACAGCAGCAGCGATTGAAAAGAGCAGCGACACATGTAATTTTTCCTTCACTTCATAGTTCAATACACAATTTAAACATCTGCTGTGATTTTAATGCAACACGTGACCAAAGCTGAAGTCCAGATGGGTGAAAAATATGCACATATACCATCAAATTATCCACAACACAGTGTAATAAACCAATCGCAGTTTATTTCAGTCATTTACTAATTTCGGACGACAAAGGACACACCAGTTGTGTCCTCCAATTCAAGTTCTCCATCACATTTGGAAGAAAAAAAGCACTGTATGACTTCAACAGACAGATCAGATAGATCTGAGGTAAATTGCTGCACAGTCCTGATTACTGTGTCTCTCTGCAGTGATCTTGTTTGTTTGCAATAATCATATTAATGTAGTAAAGCTAATGTTGAAATGATTTATTGATGATACAAGGCTAAACATAGCATGGAAGTTCCAATTTGTTGATGATTCTTTGCTCATTTTTCCTGCATTTTGCCTCTCACTCCTCCCTGGTGGCTGATTTGGGCTGAGCTCATTTTCAATGAGCCTCAGACCAGCACAAACAAATCATTAAAATGCTATTTATGAACACATATTTCAATTTGCCATTCAGCATTCGGCCCTTTGGTGTCTGAAAGGTTAAGACACCATTGTTTGTGCATCTTCGAGTCAGTAATACAGTCCAGGTCCTAATTTGTATTTTTATCAAATTTTTCTTTAAATGACTGTAAAGCAATTGTTACTTGTATGTTTGCAGACAAAGTTTTGCTGAGACTTGATCAACTTGATCAGACCCCAGGCGGTTTTGATAATTAACGATTTTAAAAAAAAGGGACAAAGACTTAGTTATTACAGTAGTTTCATTAAAATGTGAATAGCATCCTGGTTTCTACCCTGCATATGGTATTTTTGTCCAGCCATATGAATTTCAGGCTGCTAATGGGAAACAAAATGTAATGGATAAATGTCAGGCTTTCTAATTAAACAAAGTACAAAAACATCCTGCAAGGTGCTGGAGCGTAACAAAGGCAGATGGAGGGGCAAAAAAAAGATGCATACACTTTCTCCATGTTTGTGACATTTAATAAGTCACTGCTTCTTTATCACAAACAATTCATTATATGGTTCCAGACCATTTTATAGGTAGTTTGTGATGAAACTCTTTATGCTGGCAGAAGTTTGAACATTTTATTTGAACCTTTCCCTGAGTTTAACGCATTATGCAGGCTGAATATGCTATCAGTGCAGCCTGTACAATACAACTAAGTGACATATATAGCAAGCTTTATGCCTTTCTATGTCAGGCCACAAAAGACTAAGAAACTGATTTGATTATGTAAAAAAATGCATAGGTGTGCTTTGACAGTCTAAAGAAAAAGAGAAGTTGTACATGAACAAAAACTGCAACCAGTTTTAAATATTTTGAGGTTGGACACTCTGTTCCCTCTTACAAAAAGGTTCATCTCCAGCAGTTTGTTTGTTGCCTCAGAATCGCTGTAACTCAAGCTGTTCACCAGACAGTCATATTAATAATGATAAAAATCACGATTTGTCTCCACTGTAATAACGCAGTATTATTTAAAAGTTGTAAGGGGACATGTCACATCTATGCAGAAAGAATGTAGGTGGAGGAAAAAAAAGGTGGGAAGCAGATTTCAGGAGCAGCTGCTCAACTGCAAATCTCTATGCAAACTTCATCATGACAGCCCTACATGCCTGAATCCCCACTGTCATGATATTCCCCTGTGCATAATGTTCCCGGCAGACACCGTTCCATTCAAACCATATTAATATGTCAGAGAAAAGAACATATCAAATGGACTGTATATGTGCTGATGCAAAATAACTGAAGCAATTACAGTGTGTGTGCAAATCCTGGATAAATGAAAGCTGAGGAACAGACACCTTATCAGTATGTTTAACTGTCGCTCTGACTCTTTTCTATAAGTCCCAGAGATAAATACATTCAGTTTTTGACCCATTTGCATCAAATAACAGAAGCCATTTACTTAAACCGTGGGGACAGCCCACTTTCCTTTTAACACAAGCCTTGAACTGTCAAGCACTTAACTATGCGATGGTGTTATGGTCTTAGACAGACATGGCCCCCTCAATCCATACGCCACCTAATATTCTCAACTTCAGTGAGCTCAGACCACTGCAGAATGTCAGATTAATGTCTCTCCAGAGAACAGACTCTGGATCTGTCAGAAACATTATTTCATACAAACTCCCTGTTGCTCCATATTTGCTATTACAACACAGCTAAGTGCTAACATAAGCTTCAAATGTACATGTAGTCTATGTAAAGACCTGCTGGGTTCACAGGTTTGGTCCCAGAGCTGGTGTCATGGTTACAGGACTCTAACTATCCTGTAGAGAAACTTGCCATCTGGCTCTACATCCCTCTGAGGAGAGAAAAAAGTGTGTCAAGCTCCTTTCCTGCTCGACCTGAACCATTTAGCCCCCAACAGGCCGAAGATATAGAGAGTACGTCTAATGGTAATATCTAATGGGCTGTTAAAAGTTTCTCTATAGTGTGGTATAGTGTGCTACATTGTGGTTGGCCAGTATGTACTTTAAATGTAGGTGATCATGGTGAGGTCATGATGCTGTGGGTTAGAGCCCAAAATGTTTCAAGATCTTGTGTTTTTTAAATCATTACACATCAGTGTAGTGTTTTCTTATGGTAGAAACTAATTGGATCATAAAGAATAGCCACAGCAGAAATAGTATTTATGACACTAGTATAAGATAAAGTTGGATTAGCACCTTACAGTGCTTCACAAACAATTGAAACAATTGGAAACGGTACATAAAAATGAACAAGGCAAGTTAGAACTCACCCAGAATCACATCAACCTACAAATGGATAAAGAAAAGTGTGTGTTTGAAGAGACAGAGTACATTTGTAGACTGCTTAAGTAGCTTTTTAAGAGACAGACTACACTGCTGCACTCGTTAAAATAATCTTCACGTTTGACAGACGCCTAATACCGATGTAAAACAGACAAAATAGGAGTAATGAGCTCTAATATTCAGGTAGTTGTAGAGGTGGTGGTGGTAGCACTGTAATGTCACAGAAAAGGAAACAGGTTATTTTTGGTATCAGGGCGCTGCCAGATATTCTTATTAGTTATAATACTAGTAGTGGTATGTTAATAGTTGTAGTTTAGCATAATTAGTAGCTGTTGTAGTTGTATGTATGAAGACAAAATAACTATTTACATTAGAGTTGTAGATTCTGTGAGATATTATAAGACAAGTTGTTGTTGTTTTTTATATTTATCACAGTGAACAATATAGACACTGAATAGTGCTGATTATGGTGCACTGACCTATAAAATGTCTGTATATATTAGTTTGTATCATTACTGCTGAGATAAAACATGGAAATTAGCTCTCTCTCACTCTCTAAAGCTGTGGCGGGCTTTCCGGTCTCTGACTTGTCAAATCAATACAGAGTAAAAGGCAGACGGGTGGTAACAACACTCACACACACAGGCACAGCTTTCTATTATATAAAACCACTTTGTTTTAGTGGTGAAACTATGCCTGTGGGGCTTCCTGTGGGTTCAGGGGGTAAACCATGTTTTCAGCTCAACATGGCATTAAAACGGGTTCATGACATTTACTTTCTGCCTTCAGCTCTCATTCTTTTCCTATATCTCTGTTTTGAAACATATACTTCTCTTTCTTCTCCGATACACTGATCTGATATAAAGACATTTGATCAATAGGAATGATGATTTCTAACGAAGACATCAACGACAGAAATAAAACAAGACAGTGACACACACTTTACTGTAGCTGCCTTATACATTCAGCATCAGCATAGTTAAGTGCAATGACCTGTATATATTGTAAGTGTATTCATGGTGCACTGACCTGTGTCACATATAGTAAAGCCGTGTGTAGATGTACTGCTAATGTGTCTTCATTCTCAATGCCATCTGAACTCCCAGAATCCTCAGCACACACAGTAGCCACACTCAAAGACTGGTTTGTGCTGAGTTGGCTCGTCTTGTTCTGATTTGCAGAATGCGCACAAATTTATGCATGTGCTTGATTTTTTGTGTTCATTTTGTCATCTTTAAATTGCTCCGTAAATGTATCTGTTCTTTAAAAGCCTCTAAATGTATCTAATAGGTCTCAGTCATAAGAAGTGATACCATACTACTGTAATGGTACCCCACTTACCCCATTACAGAACTGCTGAGGCCTACTCACATATGTGCAGTGACTATGCACAAATGAACTGGCAGTCTTACATAATGCTACAGTGAATACACCACTCTAATTTCATGCTGTCCATTGTCTAACGATCTTTAGAGCTCTGCTAATCAATATTTTTCTATCAACAATAGATGAAAGCACTTCATGTGAAAGGCATCGCTCCCAGTGACCACAAACCACAAAACAGGTTTTCAGCCTGTTTTAGTTGATTGTTTTACTTCTCAGGCATGTTTCCTGTTCCATGGTTCTGTCATCAACCTCTTTTCCAACACAGACGACTGTTTTCAACTAAAAAGCTCTGATGTTGTGACATTAAGAAGATATTTAGTGGAGTACAGTTAGTGGAGACCAAACCAGGAAAAACACAACTCCAAATGATGCGTTGTATCCACCAAATGTGTGAAGTGGAAACTTTTCAAATACTTACAAGTTGTGTGAAGTTATTCTTCTCCTGTGTAAATCTAAGTAGCTTTATCTAATCATTAACCTAATCATACTCATATTTACACAGGTGGGCCATATTAGAATGATGAAAGGGGCAATCGGATACCAATACAGATACTTTTTTAAAGCAACGCAAGAAGGCATATCATATTTGTGTCCGAACCAACTAGTGGGAATCTACAGTATATTATATATTACATGACACCTCATATGACCAAGATGTGTTGGTAATGATGATTTAGCTCCTGGCAAAGAAAAAATCTTGTTCATGAGGTATAATATCTCAAACAGAAGATTGAGACAAATGTGTTGACACCAAATATGTTTTTCTTTCAAACTACTTTCATATTCACTACCACTTATTCACATCTTGACTTGTCACAGTAGGGAAAACACAGGCATTGCTAATGACACAAAGAATTCACGTGTGCCAGGAAGTCTTGACAGTGCGTCACTCACACAACAACGTTTCCTCTACAGAGTCTTTGTTTCAACCCATCTAGTTAACCACATGTCACGTTTCTTTTCCAGCAAAAACCTGCTCAACATTCAAACTGCTACATACATTTACAACTGGGAGTTCGCCAGTGAAACCACGGTCTTAGCTGCTGGCCACAGGAGCTGTTGGGGTGTACTTTGCTAAAGGGCACCTTGAGCTGATGCATTTTGAGGTGCCAAGCTAAAATATATATTTTTTTCTTCATTACTTGCCTCAACCAACTGACCCTTAAGCCAGTTTCATGTCTGTAAATGTAAATGTGCATGTGTGCATGCTTAAACTGCTGGCAACACAAGCGTGGATGCAGTGTTTAATCTCTATGCACCATAAATATGAGAATTACCCTGAGAATCAATAGTGTGGCACTAAGTGTCATGTGGAGAATGGGCAAAAAAGAAGAGAGAGAGTAGGACAGAGGACAAGAAATGGGAGAGAAAGAGTCTGTGAAAGTATGAAAGACTGAGGAAACAAGGAAGCCAGACATACAGAAAGAGAGGGGGGTGTAGTCCCAGCCCTCTCTGGCATGCATAGATATTATTCATTGAAAAGACATGAATACACTCTCAAGTGCAATGCATTCAGCCACCTGAGAGTACACACACACACACACACACACACACATACACACACACACACACACAAGACTACTACTCTATGTGCAGACACATGAACAAGCACGTACACACAGAGAAAAATCTGCTACAAGGAAACACTGCTCAAACACACACACACATAAAAATCAGGCATGCACACAAATACACAACACATTCAGGCACTTGAGTACACATAGACACACACATGAATACACACAAGGAGAGGAAATAAGGGGAGAAGAAGGCAGAAAGGAGGAGCAGAGTTGAAAGGAATATGCCATGGAAGAGAAACAGCCCATGAGAGTTATGGGAGGATTTACAGGGAAGTGCTGAGGGAAAAGAGACGAGTCAGAGAAGAGAAGGATGGAAAATAACAAACAAAGGGTGGAGACGGACAGAAGGAGGAGAGAGGGGGAGGAAAATGAGAAAGGGCAGGAGAGAAATGAAACAAATGAAAAGAAGTGATGAAGGGGAAAAAAGAGACAAATGCAAGAAATAAATATAACTGTAGAATTCATTCATCCATCCATTCAAGGAGGGCAGAATAAAGGAGAGCAAGTGAAAGTGATGTGCAGAGAAGGGACGGGGAGTCACAGATAACACATAGCGCACAATGAAAGTGACAGCTTTGCTCCGAGCCTGACTCTGGCTGACTGTTGTTTCATTATAATCTCATAACTGTCAAATCCTGAAGCAATGGAGAGAGAGAGAGAGAGAGAGAGAGAGAGAGAGAGAGAGAGACACACACACACACACAGAGACAGAGAAAACTGGAAATGAATCTACACGTCTGGTTCAAACTGGAAGAAGTCAATGGAGACAAGGGTTGGCACACACATACATGCAGGCGGCTTATGGTATGCACACATACATACACACGTGTTAAGTTTGCTTGACTGTTCACTCATTCACTCCCTTTTAATAAATCTCTAGTTTAAGCATTCATTCATTCGACCTTCCATGTATTAAACCTGTTCACTTATTAACGCTCTCTCTCTCTTTTATTCACCTTCTCATTCCTTCACTTTCTCACTCACTCAATTGTTCTGAGTCAATTTAATCACTCATGCACTCGCTCATATGATTTTTTCACTCTCTGACTGTTCAAACACTCTCAATTGCCAATTCATTCAGTCACACGTGTTCACTCACTCCTGTGCAGTAAACTGTCATTTGAACACAAATGCCATATTCATAAAGTCAGTCCTTCACTCACTCAGTCACTCACTCACCCACCCCCTCAATCATCACTGTCTTCACTCACCAACTTGGACACTCTCTCAAATGCAGTTCTCTCACATAATCATTGCTCACTCACTCATTCACCCAATCATTTGTTTTCCCACTTGATGAGTTCCTCACCCATTCATTCCCACAGTTCTCTCCCTCACTCATTTGATCACTCACTTCAAGGATCTATCATTCATTCACAGAGTCCTTACCTCTCCTCACTTATTCACTCACTCACTCATCTTAAATGAATATGTATGTGTCTGCACCGTCACCAGTAAGGTTTCTATGAAACAGTGTAAATAGGGTAGCAGGTCACACACACTCCCAAGCCAGCACTCCTCCATTAAAGCTTTGTGACAGAATACAAACACAGCACTAACCTTCACGGCAACAATGCTGCTCTCATTTTTCTCCTTATTAGCTTTCTAAGGCTCTGATCACTTGACAGCAAAGAAGCCTGCAAAGCTTTTAGGAAGCCTTGATTGTAAAGACAAAGCCTAGAAATGAAAGCAAATAAACCAAATACAGCTGAGAACAAATTAAAATAAGATTGACTTAAGTTCCAAAGGTCAAGATACTATTTCTCAGATAGAAATTGGATCTTGTGTGGTAGGCAAAGCCTCAAGACAGCTTAAAGTATAGATTCAATATACTGTAGAGAAATACCGTGTTTCTATCAATAGTAACTGACCATGGGTTAATTCCACCAGGAAATATATCACATTAAGTAGTCGGAAGTATTGATAGCATTTTTGTTGGACATTTAACAGCAAGTGACAATAATCGGCTTTGGTAGTTGAATTGTGTGCTTCTTTGTTTTCCTACTAAATAGATTTTCTTTAATTTTACAAAATCACTATGGCAACTTGGACTGCACTTAGCCCAGATAATCTGTCAGTCAAACAGTGTGGGTGGTACTGTGATACAGACAGCTGTTAACTACACAGGTCTTTTTCCATCATTAAAATTGTTATTGCTATGACTGTAAAAAAAAACACCTGCTTTACACTAGTACAATACATCTCATAATCTGGCAACACGGTGACTGATATGAAAATGTAATATATATAAAAAAAAGTATCATCTGTAAATGTCTTCTGTTTCTTCTCACACATTTTTTCCTTTCTGGAATATGTCTTTCTGTCACATTTTCTCACACATAATCCACACTAAGCATCCCGCATGCCTTTTTGTTCTTGTCATCCTTTTGTCATACTTTTCTCACCTCCTCCACATGTTGAAACTCTGCTAAGCCAGCTTGCATCCATCTCCTATCTGTTTAGTGCACATGCTTTCAGGTAAGTCTAACTAAGAGTAACTAAGAGTAACAGCTCCATCACCATCTAAATTTCTTTCACAAACACATGCTCACACAATTTCTCCCAAGAGACAACTCTTGGGCAAATCTGTACATGTAGCAGATGTCTAAGACACAGGTAACAAATCTAATTTTCTCACTGAGGCAGTTCATTCCTCATTCCTTCACGCACACAAGTCAAGAGAAAGAGACAAAAGGGTAGAAAAAATGCCCAGAGCTCAACCAAATGTCATCCAGTCTTATCACATCCCGTTCTCACTCACTCAAACCTGTAGCGTCTGAGTCCTTATCTTCAAAGTATTTGTTACAGCGAATAAAGCTCCAGGGGAATCTAAACTGACTGTAGACACACACACACACACACACACACACACACACACACACACACACCCTCCCATCCTTCCCTCCTATTTTCCCCTTCACGGTCTCTTACCTGTAACTGTGATCAGCATGGGAGCCACCAGCGGCCTGTTGTTATCCAGTTTTCGGCTCAGTCGGATCTCTCCACTGGTGTGATTCAGGAGCAGCAGGTGAAGCTCATTCCCTCTGTCGATGGTGTAGTACAGCCTGTCTGACACATCGGGATCATGGGCTGGTACCCTCCCGATTACCCCACTGGGGAAACTGTTGGAGCGATTGGACACGAAGTTGTTGAAAATGATTTGGAAGTCCTGTAGAGTGGGCCGGTTGTCGTTCTGGTCCACCAATCGGATGCGGACAGTGGCCCGACTGACTAGAGGTGCTGAGGTGGCCTGAACTACAATCACATACTCATTGCGAGCCTCATAGTCAAGATCAATGAGTGAAGTGAGCTCCCCTGAGAAGATGTCCATCTGGAATATCTCAGGGATGTTACCCTCCACGATTTGGTACATGATCTGAGCGTTGGGCCCCTCATCTGGGTCAGTGGCTGTGATCTGAGCTACCACAGAACCCACTGCGCTGTTTTCTTTCACAAGAACCTCAAAGTCATCAGCAGGAAAGACAGGTGCATTGTCATTCACATCTAGGACTGTCACCTGGATGTGGACTGGGGTTCGCTGAGGGGGCACACCACGATCCACGGCATAGGCTGTGAGCTCATAGAATGGCACACTCTCACGGTCCAAACGGCGAACTGTTCGGACAATACCAGATGTAGGTTCAATGGTAAAGTCTCCATCCCCATCCTCACCATTTTGAAAGGTGTACTGAACACGACCGTTAGCGTGTGCGTCACGGTCAGTGGCTGAGATTTGGAGGACACTGGTGAAGGGAGGGGCGTCTTCGCTTACTGTTCCCTGATATCTAGGGCTGACGAATTGAGGTGCGTTGTCGTTGACATCATTGACATTCACCTCAACATATGTAGTGTCTGATTTCTGTGGTATGCCATTGTCTTTGGCTGTTATGGCCAAAGTGTAGGTCATCTGGTCCTCATAATCAAGCTCTGCCTGGAGTGTTATAGCTCCTGTGGCTGTGTCGATGCGGAACTGTGGGATATTATCCTCAAGGAAGTATGTGATTCGAGCATTTTCTCCAACATCATCATCTGTGGCACTGATCACCACTACAGTGCTTCCAGGTGGTCGGTCCTCATTCACACTAACAGAGTAATGGGCACTCTGGAACACAGGCCGATGTGTGTTGGCATCTGTAATGTTGATGTGCACCTGACAAGTGTCGTGGAGTGTGCGGTCCGAAGCAGTGACTGTTAGAACGTAACGCCGCTCCTGTTTGTAGTCCAATGGGAGGGCTAATGAGAGAAGTCCAGCCCCTCCTGCTGTGCTGATGGCAAAGCGGTTTCTGGTGTTTCCTCCTGTTATCTGATAGGTCACTGCACTGTTGACATCACGGTCCACAGCTGTGACGGTCACAACACTGGTACCAACTGTAGCATCCTCATTCAGGCGAGCATAGTACTCTTTTTGGAGGAACTCTGGGCGGTTGTCATTAACATCCATCACTGTAATTGTAACACTCGCTGTAGCAGACAGTGGCGGCATGCCATAATCCCTGGCCTCCACACCAAAGAAATAGTGCTCTACAGATTCTCGGTCAAGAATGGACTTCACAGTGACCCAGCCTGTTGCAGAATTGATAATGAATGGTGTGTCAGAGCCGGTGCCAGTTAACCTGTACTCCAGGCGAGCATTGTCACCAGAATCTGTATCAATGGCCTGAATGTGGAGGATGGAACTACCAACGGGGGCACTTTCAAGCACAGATGCCTGGAATGGTGTAGACACAAAGATCGGTGGGTTGTCGTTGACGTCTGTCACCTGGACACTGACAATACCAGTGTTATTGGAAAGAGGTGGTCGGCCACTGTCCTGTGCACGAACCCGGAGTATGTACTCCCGTTCAGCCTCGTAGTCTAGTGGTGCCACAACTTCGATCTGACCAGTGACACTGTCAATTGAAAACTGTCCACGGCTGTTACCACTGATGATATTATAGTGAACTGCAGCATTACTGTCCTTGTCTCGGTCTGTGGCACTCACACAGAGAATCTCAGTGCGAGGCCGGACATCCTCCTTCACTGCTACCACATAGCGCTTTTCACTGAACTGTGGCACATTGTCATTTTCATCCAGAACGGTGATGAAAACTTTAACAGTGGCAGAGCGTGGCCCTGGTTCTTTGCCCTGGTCACTAGCCTCCACTTGAAGAGTGTAGTGTTCGTTTGATTCCCGGTCTACTGTTCCACGGGTTGTAATGAGACCAGAGCGTGGGTCAATCTCAAAGGCCACTCGTGCCATGGCGGCCATGTCACCAACAAAACGGTAGCGGATATTGGCATTGGATGGGGAATCTAAGTCTGTCGCTCTTAGCTGTAAGATAGGATAACCCTCCTCTACATTCTCCCTGATCGTCTCCCTGTACTCTGTCTGCTCAAATACAGGAGAATGATCATTCCGGTCTGAAACAGTAATGGCTACCATTGTGGTGCCAGAGAGGCGGGAAGAGCCAAAGTCAGTCGCTGTGACCCGGAAGTAATGCAAATCCATGTGTTCTCTGTCTAAAATCTGAGTGGTGGTGATTAGACCTGTGTCTTGGTGGATGTGGAAGTAGTCAGATGAGCGGCTGTTCATCAGCGGGGCTATTGAGTAGCTCACCCTGCCTGCATCTCCTGCATCTGGGTCTGAGGCAGACATGACAATGACTGAGGTGCCGGGTGGCTGGTTCTCAGCTACTTGCACTTGGTAGGTATACTGGGAAAAATGGGGATGTCTGTTGGCCGCACGTCGAGAGCGAGGCCACAGCATCTTCCTCTCCCTTTCTCCCTGTGAGGTCTCATCGTCTGCTACTATTATCAGTCGTTCCAGACTCCTCTCTCCCCTTTTGCTGGGCCTCTCCTCCTCCTCCTCCTCCCTTTCATCCCCCTCTCTAGCCTCATGGCTTTCATCCGTCTGGGTCTCTTTTTTCCATCTTTCGCTATCAGGCTGTGTGATGGTGGTGGTGGTGCTACTGCCCCTATCCTGACCCTTCCTTCCCTCTGACTCTCTCTCCTCTGCCTGGCTTGCCTTTGTTATTCCCCTTTCCCTCTCCCACTCCTCCTCCTCTTGCTCTTCTACCCCTGGTTCTCTCCCTCCCATCAGCCGCGCCTCTCTCTCGCCCACCCCCACCTGTAATTTCCCTCCCCCAACAGTAGCAGCATCAGCAGTGGACCCCTCCGAGCCCTCTCCCTCCCTCTCTGCATCCCTCTCCCTTTCTCCCTCGCCCCCCATCTGCCGCCTATCTGACTGTCTGACACCTGCGGGCTCTAATGGCACTTGCTTACCGGATTTTAATTGCATATGTGCGTGGTCCCCCCACTCGGTGGCTGAACAGTCGGGGGAAATGCTGTCAGCGCACCGTGCGTGGACCATCTCACGCAGTGCGTTCTCCCATAGGTCTTGCTGCTGTGTCTGATCATGCGTTTTTTCTGCCTCAGATTCATGACTGTATCCATTTACCTCCTTGCCTCCCTCCTCTTGGTTGTTGTTATTATTGTTGGTGTTGTATTTGTGCCATAAAAACACGCGCTGAGAGTCTAGGGGAGCTGTCCGTTGTCCTGAAATCACGTCCTTCACAGCGGGTAAGTGAAGCGAGCGTGCAGAGTCATCCTGCCATGTGGTCAGATTCATTTCCGAGAAAAGCGAGAGCTGTTTTGCTGTGGCGTGATCTGGCTGAGTGCGAGGACGTGGTTTGATTGCTGCTGCGGAGCGAGACAAGGCTGACACAACACCGGGAGATGTAACGGGAAACTCAGCAAGCGAGAAAAAGCCTGAGTCACCGGCAGACTGTGTCTCTGAAGTTGCGTTTACTTTTTCAGCAGATCGACTGAGCGGTTTGGAGACTTTTCCGCTTTTTGCATACTCGCCTGTTTGTGTTTGAGGGGGCGTAGTGAGCACGGGGCCAGGATATTTTGATGTGATTTGGGGAATTGCGCTTTTGTTGGATAGAAAACGTTGGCCGGGCGTCTCTGTGATGCTGCTGGGGGTAAATTGGATGAGGAGATTCCTCTGAGTTATTCCTCCCTCCGGGACCATAAACACGGTTAAATATCCATCCCCCACTTCTATTCTGTCCAAACAACCAAAGCAACCAACGGGAACCTCCCTGCTTTCTCCCCGGGTTTGACTGCTCTGCCCTCTGGTTGCTGGTGCTGATTTCCCCTGTCGAAGCTCATTATCAACCCTACATAGGAGCGTCACAATCGGAAAAGCCAAATTATTATCCGAATAATTAGATGAATTAATGTGTTTGTTGCGGTGTATCCCTCCTCCTTTTTCATCCTTTACCTCTCTCCTCTCATCTCTCTCCCTCCCCTTCTCCACAATTCTGGCATGATGGTACCTGGCTCTCGCATTACAGACAGGGAGACAACAACAATCCAGCTGTGCCCCGGTTCTGGGGTTAATCATTGCCGGTGCGCTACATCTGTACGCTTCCTTTACCTCCTCCTCATCTCCCCCACTCCTCGCTCCCCTCTCCTTGCTCCTAATGCACCCAGTCAAACAGCCATCATCACCCCCCTCTCTGTTGCTGCTGGGATCGATAACATTGTGCCTGCCCAAATGAGAACAATTAACAGCCCTCCTGTCCACGCTGGCCGAGCCCCCATCAGTACCCCAGGCCTGGCTGTTGTTGACTGGCTGTGGCTGAATTGTATCAGTGTGGCCCGTCTGGGAAGTTGAAAAATGACAAATGTAGTCCAATTGTGATCCCTGGATACAGTCTGAATTGTTGTTGAAACGTGGATGAAATTTGAAGGTGTAGTTTGAAGCCTCACTGTGTGGTGAATTGTATCCAGAAAGAAAATGAATGCAACAAGAGCAACCGGTTGGCAAAGGGCCAGGAGAGGGGTTGTTGACCGGGGAGAGGGCTTGCTCGACTGGACACGACCTGCATGGATGCCCGGCTGTCAGGGAGCACCATGTAGTACAGACCCTCTTCACCTCATGAAACCTCTCCCTCACCTCTCCCCCTCTCCTCTCTCCACTTCCGGGTACCCAGCACAGGCCAGAGGCTCGCACAAAGGCTCTGCCGGCGCCACGTTTGGTGAGGTGTGGCCTTGACGCCGGCCACCGTTGCGCGCACACTCTAGTCCTTTGTACTGCCCGTTTTTTGCCGTTTTGAACCGGCGAGGAGGTGAAAGCAGGTGAAACGGGAGGAGAAACAACGCCCTTCGTTCTCATCCTCCCCCTCTCCACTCCCTCTCCTGCGCCGACGCCATCAGAGCTCGACCTGTTCCTAATACCTGGGTGGAGAGGAGGAGGAGGAGGAGGAGGTGATGGTACTGGAGGGCCGCTTCCACTCCACCAAAACGTCCCGACTCCTTCCAGTCTCTCGTTCCCTGTGGCTCTTGTCCCATCCCGGTGGTATCCTCCCAGCGTCCCCCCTGCGCGCAGCACTCCAGAGCATCCCTCAGTCTGTATCCGCTCTACGGTGCACCTGCTTGGGCGTAGATTCCAGCTGCCCCTCGGCGACTCCCCTGCTTCCTCGCACTGCTGCTGCTGTTGCTGCTGGCTCACTTTACCGGCGTCTCGGTAGCAGAGGCCCGGGGTCCATCGGTTGGATGCCCCTCCTGTGTTCCCCGTCCCCGGGGTGAGGGCGAACAAAGGGCCGAGGAGAAGCAGGTGGAGTGCCAGAGACGAGAGCAGGAGCGGGGTGAAGCCCGGTAGCGGTGCAGCCATTTAGTCTCTTCCTTTCTCTGTCTCTCCCCTCCTTTCTCCCTCTTCCACCTCAGCCTATTCTCTCTTTCTCTCTCTCGAGCGCGTCTTCCCCTCTCCCCCCGTTACTTCTCTCTCTCCTTCGTTCCGGCTAGGTGGCCAGTTCCAGGACCGCCGGCACCGCCCGACACCTTCCCCCAGGCTCCCCCGTCTCTCCGTCGGCCTGGAGAGTTGGCATCTACCCGCTGTGGTCCGTGGAGCTGGAGGTCTGAGCGTTAGGAGCGGCGCGGCAGCAGCATCTCTCCTCCCGTTCATTCACATCCAACATGGCTTACACGCTCACACTGACTGGCTGGCTGGCTTACACACTACCCTTCTGAGTATGTGTGTGTGTGTATGTGTGTGCGTGCTCTTCTAGCAGTGGCGGCACAACCCGGTGGTAGGCTATCCATCCATCCACACACAGCCACACTCTCCTCCTCTCTCCTTTTTCCACCCCTCCCCCTATTGCTTGCATCTCCACCGCCTCTCTCTCTCTCTCTCTCTCTCTCTCTCGGCTCCGGTGCGCAAGGGCTGTTACACAGCACCCGCGGCGGCAACCATATCCACAACTGGAATAGGAAGGGGAAAACGCATGTATCTTACACAATCACACCGTCATCACCGTATCATCTGAAGAATTATTATCTTAACAAATAGCCCCGCAGGTCACCCAGCACTGGGCTTACCACACAGATAAACCCGGTAATGCTGCTGATTCTTAAAAATGAGACCTTAAAATGAGTTGCTGATATTTGAAAATGAAATGAAACAGTGAGGTGGCTTTTAGATGAACTTACAGAAAAGCAATTCCTAGAAACTTTACCAAAAGAGGGGCCACTATCAAGATTGTAGTCAGCACTTGAGTCTTTCATAATTTCTTTTTTTTTTTTTTTTACACATAAACTCCAATCTCGCAGAACCATTTCTCCAGCAAGGATTAGATTTGTCTTATTCTGTGAAATCATCTTCCGAAAGATGCACACGTTATAATAAAGTGCAGTGATGTAAGCTCTGAATCGACAGGATGGCTCTAAAACTGACGTCATCTCCCGTATTTCACCGATGAGTAATTCTCTCTCTCTCTCTCTCTCTCTCTCTCTCACACACACACACACACACACACACACACACACACACACACACACACACACACACGCTTTCAAGAACATTTCATAAAAAATTCCATTAAGTGACTTTATTGTGAGTGATGATGTCATGTGGAAGGATATAGTATATTCCATAGGTTGTAACAGTCCCATAGGGATTTATATATTTTCTGTATGAGTGTGATTCAGTTCAGTAAGGCACATGCGGCGCAATCCAGCAATCACCCCAATTTAACACTAATTTGCCCATGGCTAAATGGGCAGATCCATTTCCTGATACTTGTTGAAAATCACATTATGCAAATATGTAGGCTTCAAATTTCCTCCAACATTCATTCACCATCTCCCCCATTCAATCCCAATTTATAATTCCGGCTGGGTTGGTGTATGGTTTTTGTAATGACACGGCTGGAATTGAATATGATTTCTTCCTGTGGCTGATGGGAGGAGATACACAAGGCGTGTCAGTCGGGGACGTGGTGCATGAGCGCTCAGAGAAGCAGCCACATGTGAACTCCGGCGCCGCGTGACCGAGCTTGAGCGTGCACATGCGCGTGTGCGCATCCCACGTTCCTGATTTCCCATTGTGTCCGGTTCGTGCATTACTGTGTGGGTCAGTGATCATTTCTATCTCACCTCAGTTCAGGTGTCTCAGGTTTGGCCCATCAGGCTTAAGTGTGGGTTTGACTGGGTCAGGTCTGAGTGTCATATATGTGGGGATGATTGTCTGTGGGGCTGAGTATTGCACCTCACGACTTTTTTGCTATCAAAATGTGGTTGTAACGCCCACTTTCACAAAATATCAAACAGAGAAAGCATCAAAATGCTTGCTTGATTATTAACTTTATTAGGTTGATCTATAATTTTGCCAATTTTAGAACAGCTGCCTATTTTTTCGACATTTAACATTTAAGAACTTCTTTGTTTAAATGTCAAGGAATAAGGAATTTGCTGAAAAAACATAATTACATTCTGAATATTCCTGAATATATCAAAAGATTGACAGCACTTGCATTTGTTTGCCGACAGATTTTATAGAGTTGTACCATTTCCACAGGTTATTGGTTGAGATTCGACAATTCAGCTGTTTCACAAATAAAACTGTTTTCTGATATTACACCACTCCAGGTAAAGGTTTGGTTAGGTTTAGGTACAAAAACATAATCACACATAATCACACATAACATCACATATAATCATCATATCATCTGCTAAGCATCTACCAACAAAGCAAAGCAATTGAAATGTTACAAAAACTCTATAAACTGTAGGTGGACTATCCCAATAAAGTGTTACTAAAATCAGAAACCTCTAACAATATCCAGACCATAGTGTTTGCTATAAGAATATTATATTCTTTTAGCATTTCTATCTATATTTGCATTGTAAGTTGTCACATACTCAAATGGTCTTTTGGTGCTTAAACAATAATGGAAAAAAGCCAGATTTTGTTCTCCTGTCCATACCAACTAATTTTTAGTGTAACCAAAACTATGTATAAGCTAAAACTAAATAAAACTATGACTTTTTAGTCAAAGTAAATGAAAACTCAGTCTTGTGAATGGCAGTTCTCGCTGTACCACACAGCAGTGTGTTTATGTCTGTGTGTGTCCCAGTCTGTTTGGATCCCTCTGCCTCTGTTTTTTTCTCAGATCTGGTAGAAGCTTGGAGCGCAGCCACAGCAACATGGTGCTGCAAAATGCATATCCTCCTTTTCCAAATAAGATTTGAATACACAAAAGAAAACATTCGCTCCCCCCCTCCCCTCTCCGAGTGTCAGCAGCCTCCCTCCAGCCTCATGCTCTGTCACCAGGATTTGCTGCTGCTTTTCTATCGTTGCTCTGACGCCCTCACACGCCTCAGTCAGCCAGTGTGATTACTGTGGAAAGTAGGTTATTGTGGCGCTGGCTCGCGGCGTTAACAGGATTTGGAATGGCTGCGTGTTGGGGGGAGCATGAGGACGTCTAGACAAGTTGTGACAAGGCAGCGTGTGAAACAGTGTGACAGGTATTACACAGTTTACCCATTTAGTAATGATAGTTTAGATGTAATGATACCTTTTTCGGGGTCAAGTAGGGGAGGCTTACTTTTTCTTTGCCAGAGAGAGGTCTGAGGTCAGGGTGACATTTGGAGCAGTCAGTGATTCAGTGACTTGGGCACTCCATCGAGTCCTCCACTTCATTAAGGGTCTTTCTTCTTGCTGCTCTGCCCCCCAAATCTCTGAAACTGAAATTGAAATAGTATATTGTTATAATGCTCCTCACTGGGAAATTAACTGTCTCAGGCTATTACTGTTTCAATTTCAGCTATTGTAGCATAATTACCAGTAATTAAATCTCATTGTTATCATCCTCTCCAAGTGTGGGAGGGAAGTTCAGTGAGGCAAAAAGTGAAGTATATGAGGAATAAGAAAGAATAAAAAAAAAGTTTACTTCCTGCTAAAACATGCATTTAAAGTTATTTGTCGTCTCTGGCAAGGTAACTGAGAATTCCCACATTTTTAATGCAAAAGTAAAGTAATATGTGACAGTTCAACAGTTTAATGACTTTCCAACACATGAGCATAGGACACATAACAGAGGGGATTACACAGCATATTTCACATCAAAAATATTCCCACTCCACAGTACAGAACACAAAAATTACTTTAATCCTTGTATACCCTTGAAAGTCTTTGAGATATTAATAGCCTTGGGTCTAACAGGGCGAGCAAAATCCAGACAGCAGTGAATCCACCAGGGGAACATTTCTGGCGTGAAGTAATTCGGATTCCTATTCTGAAGGTTGGACGGTTAATTACACCAAATGGGAACTCTAATAATATGACAGTGTGAAAACTTGTCTCTGTGAAACTTGAGATATAAATAGACCCAGATTGTCAACCCCAAAGTAAATGAGTCTCATTGCAGTTCTGAAGAACGTAGCAGAACTTGTTTGTTATAGAGAATCAGTATGGGCTTATAAATTATTCAGTGCTAGTAGAGAGCCAAAAAAAGAGAAATTGACCTGGCAAAGCTATCCTAAATCTCTGGAAATATACAGTGCATACCGTAAACATACAAGCTCTACAAGGAGGTGAAATGCCCGTAGCCTTTAATATATTTATTCTGACCTGCTTTGCAAACACTACCTGCAGATTACATCACAGATCTAAAGACCTTGAAGAATCCCCAATGCACCCTTGAAAACTCTTGAATTATAAATAGCTCTGTCTGTCAAATCAAATAAAAATCTGACATGAATCGGCTGGGGCCGATCCCTGCTTGTCTGTGTTGGTCTAATTAAGTAAACAAAATGATTCAGCATGCCTTATTTAAATAAACATTTTTTAAAAAGTCTTTTACATAATAATGCCAGGCTAATAGGATTTTTCATCCAGGATATGTCTTTCATGTCCACCTTCATTTTTATTCTGAGCAACTGGTCAGATTAATTAGATTAGATAGAGTACAAAGTCTGATAGACAGAGTGTTGAGTGACTGCAAGGAGGGGGTTCTGTGCCACTTACAGCTATTTATAATGGATCAGAGGGGCTGGATGGACTATAAACACTAAACGAAACTGACTGACAGAAAGTTACTACAGCGCCCTGTGGGGCTCTGACATCAGAGAGAGAGAGAGAGAGAGGGAAGGAAGGACGAGGAGTGAGGGGAGGAGAATGTAAGAGAAGGAGGAGAAATGATGGGGGACGAGGAGGGAGACAGGGAGGTGGGAGAGTTAAGCTGCTCTAACATATAACAGCTAAAAAATATATGTTTTTCTGGCTCCAGCATAGGTTTTTTTCTGGCTATAGGACTTTTGTAAACCACAGCTACAAAGTGCATTATAAACACAATAGAGCAATACAACAATTACAGAAATGTTTGATTAAACGGATGATTAAAAAATAAATAAATTATTAATCATCTGCTCACCAAATGCATGGCTCCAAACGAATGTTTGTCGTAATCAAGCTACAGAAGGAAAAACATTCACACACACTTTCTCGAGATTGGTTTGCTGACCGTATTTGTTTTATGTCATAAAAATGTCATAACCTTTTACATTGTTCTGCCATGGAGCGTTTGAGCCAACATTCTTTGAAATGTCACTTGGCTCTGATGATGAAACTGCAAAGGTGTTGGATCACCTTTTATTCCCAGAACGTCAACTCCAGTGCCTGTTAACACACAACTCAAACAGAGAAAATTTGAGAAAAAGACTTGTTTGAGGTTGCACTGTTAAAAGGGAGACAGGAGAAGTGTGGAAAAAGACAGACGAGGTAGGAGATGAAACAGAGGGGGGTGAGGAGAGGGGAGAGAAAGAGAGAGAAAATTAGAACGAGAGGTGAGGCAAGCAAGTGTCTAAAACTAATGCTTTAATAGCAAACACTGATCTTATTTCTGTCACGGTGCAAATAACAGTCCATCAACAGCACGGTGTCAGCAACCTATGAGCCATCTCATTCAGGACTGTGTAATTACATTAGGCAATTTAATCATCTAATTCCAAGCTATCAAACTCCCATTTAAAGATTGAAACCTTGACAGACCAAATATAACGACAAGTGTAAGTGAGGCTGGCTTTGAAGGTTAAGAACTATTTTACCGCATCCTGCCCATTCTATATATATATATTATATATATCTTAATATATTATATATAGTATATATTTATCTATAATATATATATATATATATATATATATATCTATCTTATTAACATATCATTATCATATAGCGATGAGAGAGGCTGTTAATTATACAGTAAAACGGCAACCTTAAATGAGAAGTCAACAATAATAATAAGAGAGAGATATTATAATAATAATATCCTTTTTACTGTATATTAGAAAAAGTTATGCCATATATATTACAGTAAAATTCTGGCGACCACAGCTGCCAGTTTTTTAATCGTAAAAACAACAGTTTCTGCTCTGTAATAATTTATTTCCTACAGGATGTTTTTCAATAGGCATAGCTCTGACCGGACTCTAATTATAGGAGAAGACAGTAGCAGCGTGATCGTTTCTTTAGAGGGATGTATTCGTCACTTTTCATTTCATTTCTGCTCCACATGTCAGTGGAGAAGAGTGCTCTGTATCTGCCTTTTCTGTACATAATAACCCCTATGATTTTTACATGTCAGTGCAAAGTGCTGGCCCCTGACTCTAAAACCTGATGTTCAAATTGATTTCTCAGGTAGCTGAGACATTTTCTGCCATCAATGTCCATTGTAGCAGCTAGTGGAAATGTTCCACTGATGTCATACTATCTATTGTATCTAATCAGCCATATACACAAGGGAAATACACCACCATACCATGCAGGGTACATCGTATGTTCCTGTTTTTTGAAGAGTTGGGGTGTATTTTTGGTCACTTTCAGGACCATGGATAGCTACATGCTGCAAAGACTTTTTAAAATGTCATTTTTGCACTAAAAAGTAGAATATAGTGTACCACTATTAGGCTTCTGAACTTTGCTAACCTTCACTTAACTTTGTCTTTCCTTCGCATTTAAAAGGAGATAGCACCATCGTATACAGTGTTCTGTTCAGAAATGTGAAAAACACACAGGTTGTTGCAGGATGTTTGGCATATATTAACAAAATGAACTCTCTGAATTCAGAGCACACGTAATTTCATGATTCAGTGTGCTGCCCATAATACCACTCGCTGTGGACTCAGAAATAAGTAGACCTAATTCAAATGAGAAAATCTTATTCCCTGTTTAGCTGAGGTAATGTGGGTCAGCAACAGCTGGATCCTGCTGCTGATCCACTCTGCTGCCGTCTGCTCTGCAATCCATTAATAGACGCATTTATGCACACATGTACAGAATATCTAATATTGTTCTCCAAACAGGGAAACAGCAGCTTTGTCTGACTGTTTCTGACAGGCTTAAAATTACCAGATGTTTTGCTAACTTCTACCGCCTGCTAAGGCTTCTGATATAAACTATTATACGGCAAATGAAGCAAATCAACTGATGAATATGATGAGCCTTGGCGATCAGACCATATGAAAGCAGTTTAGATAGATGTGCCAGTGTGTGGCATATTGCGAGTACTGACATGAAATCAGAGGAGGTTTCATCTGCATTTCAAAACCTGCTCAGCTTCGGGGGGCACTACAACATTTATACAATTGTATTGTATGTCATGCACAATATCTGAAATGCTGTGAATTGGATTTGCACAAGCCCTCGCTCGCTTGCTCAACTGTGATATTTCCTTGCATTTTATGGGAGGGACATTATGTTTGTTTGCATGCTGAATTTTGTGAGATTGATCTTACCCCTGTGTTCTTACGTTTCCCTGCAACTGCAAACATCAGCCCGTTTAAGGCTTCGCTTCTTTTTTCTTATTCACGTGTCAGCTGTAAAAGCTTGAACTACAATTACAGCTTAGAAAGTCACACATGCTGCTGCTGGTGGCATTTATCTGTGAAGACGTGTGTTAACTGTTGCTATGAAGATTTTTAAAGGCTACACTGTGCCTATTTAGTGTTTACAGGGGACCTATTTTAGTGCATCTGCTTTTGTGTGGAGAGCATTAATGTGTGTGTGTGTGTGTGTGTGTGTGTGTGTGTGTGTGTGTGTGTGTCAATCTGTCTGTCTGCATGTGAGTGTGTGCACGCTTGGCCAGTCGGCTGGCCTCCGTGTGTTGAGGGATCAATAACCGGCTGACTCCTCGTGGGAAGTCTCCTCGCTGCTTCGAGCCTCCAGGCAGGGGCCCGCGTGCTTTCTGCCGGTGTGGGTTTCCATGGGAACAGTCTGTGAAAGTGTGTATGTGTGTGTGAGGTTCAGGGGGGTACAGTGAGTCTGGTGGATTACTGCTGCAACTGTGTGTGTGTGTGTGTGTGTGAGAGGAAGAGATAGATAGAGAGAGAGAGAGAGAGAGAGAGAGAGAGAGAGAGAGAGGTGAGAGGTTGAGGGAGTCAAAGCTAAAAAGAGAGGGAACAGGAGTACAGAAAACACATGCACACACAGACGTACACACACAAAGAGACAACCAACATAAAGAGAAGAGAGGACTACAAAGAGAAAGGAGATCTTTACAGATATGGTCGTCCTCGTTGCTTTTCCCTTCTCGCATAACACTCCCCCTTAATTGCCTGCTGCCCTCGGCCTTTTGCCTCTCTGTTGATCCATCCCACAGGGGGGATACGGAGGGGAGTGAGGGTGTAGGGGGACAGGCCACAGGCTGTCTATAACCCCACATCTCCCTCCATCCCCCACTAAAAAAAAACAAGGGAGATCCTAAGCGGAGGACCAGCAGGTGGCCGTTGGCCTGCTGCTCATCTGTCCGGTTTGGAAGTGATGTAGCAGCGATGCATATTCAACACAGAGCGAGGGTGACTGAGGTGGGACAGGGCGTGTGTGTGTGTGTGTGTGTGTGTGTGTGTGTGTGTGTGTGCAAGAGAGAGAGAGGCGGACACATCCTGCCACTCAGACAGGCAGTCAATAACAGAAGAGCCACTTGCTGGAAAAGCCCCCTACTCTCCACACACACACACACACACACACACACACACACACACAGAGGATGGCATATGGCGGCAGCTGCCAGACGCGTGCCGTGATTGTGTGAAAAGCAGTGTGGTGCGCGCCCGAATAATGAGCCTCGCCTCTCCGCGGGGACGCGCCTTGCATGATGAAAAGATGAAAGAATTATGGGTAAGGAAAGACATGAAAACCTCCTGTAGAGCTGCTTCTCCTCCTGTGATCCATAACTGTTGATTTAACAGCTGGCTACTCATTTCATCATTAGACTCTCCATCCTCAGCTCCTCTTCCCCTCGCTCTCTGTCTTGTTCACATTCAATTTAAAATGTCCTCACTTATGTCTTCTTACTCCTGCACAGTTTAAATGGTTTCAGGAGGAGATTAGGCTGCAGAACTCAGCGATTGCATAAGAGGGACGGCTCTGGGGCCTTTTTAGCTGGTTACTTTTCAAATGTCATGTCCTCTATTAACCCCCTAACACAGCAGCACCAACACATTGTGCACGGTGTAGGTGGGGAAGAGATGAAAAAGTAGTTTAACAGTATAATCTTAACTCAAAGGCCACTTATTTGATTTCTGCAGCGCTTTCAACCACCCCATTCTCTTTACCAGTGAAAGGAGTTTGCTCACTGTGCTCTCTAACTTGTTTCTAACTATTTACTCTTTATTTAATTCAGAGTAATGGCACAGACACACTTTTATAGATTTGCAGTTGAATTAAAGTCGTATTTATGGTATGATAAGTCTGGGGTTCAACAGGTTGAAGTTAACTGCTGTTGCTAGGTGACCGGAACACTGTTCTCATCTCCTCCGCGTCCTACATGGCTACAGAACAAGGGTTATAAGTGAAAGATCATTAAAAAGGTAGGTTTCTACATTGCAACGTCAGTATAGTCCTGACTCTTTAACCTGGCATTAACCATTTACTCATTTAAGTAAGATAAACACGACCCAAGGGACCACAAAGACAAACACTGACAAGTTCACAAGCTAGTTAGCTTTAACGTCCCTCCACTCTCTCTCACCTCAACTCTAAAACAACATATCCCCGTGAATATTAAGTAACATTAGTTCACATACCTGTGATACGAAGCTTTGTACAAGTTGTCGGTTTCTTCTGAAACGTGTGGTGTACAGAAACAAGCCTGGTTTAACCTTCATAGCACTTCTGTTGTTACGTTAGCATTGGCGCTAACCACTAGCTAACGCCACTCGCTAACTAACATAACTGCCAGCTAGTGTTCAATGCAAGCACATGTATTTACAATGTATTTTTATATGTATTTTATTTTATAACACATGTATTTACAATGTATTTTTATATGTATTTTATTTTATAACACATGTATTTACAATGTATTTTTATATGTATTTTATTTTATAACACATGTATTTACAATGTATTTTTATATGTATTTTATTTTATAAAAAATGTATTTTACAATATTAAGTGTAACATATACAGGGTTCCCACGGGTGCTTGAATTCCTTGAAAATGCTTGAATTTCAATTCAGTGTTTTCAAGGTTGTGAAAATGCTTGAATTTTTTGTGAAGTGCTTGAAAATGCTTGAAATTTGTATGATGTCTATCTCAATAAACCAAGAGAAAACAAAAATGTTTCCTAAGCGGCTACACGCTTGATCCGATGCCTTTACATGCAGAACTCAGTTATCATACTCGCTTGGTGTTCTGCCGAGAAATAACAGTAGACTACTATCGACACCTGATACATTACATTCCAGTAAATCATGAGTGTCTCTTGTCTGTATTTTGTCTTCCTGGGGCTGGTACAAAGCAAAGCATACTGGTTGATCATCAAGCAGCACTAGCATGTATCTTGGTAATGGACAGGGGCAGTAAATGTGGATTGGGTCTGTGTGATGGTCCTTGCTGTGAAAGGTTTCCACACACTGAAAGGAAATTACTCGTCTGCTGATAGACATACTTTAGCCCCCTTCAGGCTTTGGCACTGTTATTGCGCTATGGTAGTTACACAATACACCGCTCACAAGCTGAGAATACAAGCCAATTCACAATTAGTTAAAAATCAAAACAGTCAATCTACCACCATATGAAATAATGCTAATTAGACCCATATTATTATGCCATACAGTGGCACCGCTGCGCTTCCCATGACCATCATGGCAAACACAACTAGTAGGCTACCTATTTAAAGGTGCTGGAAAAATGGAAAAACTGGTGCTTGAAGGTGCTTGAAAAGTGCTTGAATTTGTTCATGAAAAAGGTGTGGGAACCCTGCATATATTCTGACAGTTAAAGAGTTAATTAGCTACAAGTTCACAGTGCTTTTTGTATTAAGCATCTCAGACTTTGCCAGCTAATGCTCTGCTTGCACAGCAGGCATTTTGACATGTCATACCAGATAAGTGTATTAATGATAGCTGCGTTCCGTTTAGTCCTGCTATTGTGCTTGCTGGTTCATTGTCACTGCTACTGTGACACCTGGAACTGAGCCATCTTCACTGTAATTAAGTCCACCTGTGTCAAAATACCTGCTGTGAAACTGGTCCATTCATAGTTATAACAGAAGCTGTTCAAGTATCTGCTAAGCCAACAAGCTACACAACATAAGGGCTGAAAGAACTGACATGCCAAGGTGGAATAAATCAAAATAATCTGCAGATACAAGCACTTTATCACAGCCTGAGCTCTTAATGCAGAGCTATTTAGTCACATATATAAATGGCTTTGCTTGGGTTAGTTAGGTTAGGTGCAGAGATATAAAAATACATATAAAACACAAATAAAACTTTGGATCGTTTGTTGAAACATGGCTTTGTGCCGTGTAGAGAGGCCACTTTTGGTAATCCCAGACAGACAGGAGAACGGTGGTCCGATCCAACAGAGCCAAAGCCAGATGAAAAAAGTTGTATGTATGCTACCTGCAAAGTGCAAAACAAGCCAAAGAGAGACCAACATTTTTTCTCAAAATCCGGTTGAACAAGCCAGAGATAAATATAGATAATATACTGGACTTGTCTTTGAACAGGGTCGGAGGCGTAGGACTCCGGTGAGATGTCCATGCTGCTCCATTTCTACTGGATGTGTAAGTAATGCTGTCCAGTAGAACTTGATAAACTACACCCAAGTTTGTTGTAAGATTGTTTTGAGTTCTTCTTCCTGCCTTCTTCTCATCAAAATTAATTTAATGCAGGTTATATTTGTGCTGCAGCTTTCCTTATTCTATTTCTGTTTTATGTGTTGTGCTTCCTATGGCATAAACAAGCACTATTAAATCAAGTGTATACTGTATATTAGCCAGTATCACATCTCGGTATTAACGATATGATAAAAGCAGAGATTATTAAAAATGTTAATAGGCTTCTCTTCCACCCACTACCTCTCTGTTTCCATATTTCGTCTCCATTTCAACCTTTCTTCTCTCCCGTTTGTGAGATCTTTTCATGAACCCCCTTCTCTCTTTTTTTCCACACATTTTCTTTGTTCCTATTCTTCTATTCTGTCTCTCTCTCACTCCCACTTTATTACCTCTGGCGTCCAATTGGCCTGCATTGTAGACGCTACAACCAAAAATGATGTCATTAATTATTTGGGTAGAGATTATGTGATTAAGCCTCTGTGTGTGTGCGCCCTTGCACACACAGACCATGTGAATGCCTCAGTGAATTTGTGATTATTGTGTGTTGTATCTGGTGGCCACATTATTAGATTCAGATGAGAATGGAGAGCCTGAATGCGTGAGCAATTTGTTCATTAAATTGTTGACCTACTGCTATTCTGCTGATGCGAAGCAAGCAAACAATCAAACAAACAAATGTCCCCAAAAAAGCCAAAAGGTGACATCCAGAGATCAAACATCTCCAGCCAAGGAGGATGCAGGATGATGCAGAGCAAGATGTTGAATCACACACACTCGCATTGTGTTTCTATTCAGGTCACAGGAGTTTTGTTTATGGAAAGACTGACGAAAGAGGGGCATCAATACAGGAAGTAACAGTAGAGGACAGGAGAGAGAGGGGAAAGACACAGAGATTCAGGTGAACAAATCAATACAGATAGAAGTCTAGAACACGATGGACCAAATAAACAAATGTGTTTCAGGGCCAGATTGTGATTCATCATACTGTGTGTGTGTGTTTGTGTGTGTGAGAGTGGAGGGCAGGACGGTTTATAGGCCAGCTGTGTGTAGTCTTTTAGTCAGTCCGTGACCTAAATCACAGAATAAAGAGAGAGAGAATGAGAGGAGGAGTGTGTGTGAGAGAGAGGAGGGAGGGTGTAGATACAGGGATGAGGAGGGGAGCGAAAAGAAAAGAAGGAGTAAAAGACAGCAGGAGGAAAAAAAGGATGAGACAAAGGTTGAGGAGAAAAAAGACAAGGAGGGAAGAGTTGGGGGTTGAAAGCAAAGAAAGAGTGAGAGAGATGATTTGTATGAAGCTGAAATTGTGCAGCAGATATAAATACCCAAGCTTGTTATTCAGTCTTTGCCTGCTTTACATTTCCAGAGTAAAGAAACTTAACTGCCACGCTGGCTCACTACATTAATGCACAACCGCTCCCTGTAGCCGTGGCTTTCTTCCCTGTGACTGTGTACTAAACATAGCATCACATCACAACATGCATAATGGAAGAATAAATATACAAAGCTGTGAAGTCGACACATAGAGGGGGATAATTAGCTGCATTAGGATAGTAAAGTGTCCTTCATACAAAATGCCACATTAAGAATTTATCACTTTGTTTCAAATTAACAAACAAATGTATCATTTTAAATAATTAAATTGCAGAGTGTAGGGGTCATTATACTTTAGTATACCCGTGCACAACATATACAGATCAGAAAGAGGGAGAATCTGTTGTATTTATTATATTATCATGGTCAAATAAGGAAGCACACTAAGAAGGATTAGAATCACTTCACATCTGCTTGCTGCCCTGCCAGTTGACAACCATAGTACTGTACTGGCAGTGCTTTGGCAACATGGTGCCATGCTGAAAATCTAGACACAGCTTGAGATTCTACTCTGATGTTGAGAAAATACAAGAAAATATCAAATAATTTGGTTCGCACCAGTCAGTTTGGATTTACGTTAGCTCCAATGGCAATTGATAACTTAAGGGTTTTTTATTCGTCTACTTCCTTTGATATCTTTGGTTTAAATCATCACAGATGGACATTGGTTTCCTGGAAATTGTTTCGTTTCAGTTCAAGTCTAATCAAAAGAAGTAAACATCTGTCATGCAGAGTTGTTTACTACGTCTTTAAAAGAAAATCATATAGTAAACGAAAGTCACTAAGGGAGAAAAATTGTTCTTATTGATTCTTAAAAATTAGTTTTAATGGTTTCTGCAAACGCAGTGTTTTCTCTGAGGTTACTCCACAGCCTGGGCAGCTGCCAGGTGTGAATGTGTTGTATCGAGCTACAAGCTGCTGCTAAAAAAAGAGTCTGCTTGATCAGCAAAACTTTTTCCTGCATATCTCTGCAAGCTCTCAAAAGTTTCAAACCCAGGGCCTCCTGATAATCTTTGGCATTCTTCCAAAAATATCCTCAAAGATAATTGGTCACATAATGCAGCGTTGGTTGACAATCCATCAGGCTGATGAGCCTTATTGGTTACGTTTTATCATTATTATCATTATTACCTTGTGTTATGTTGAAATATTTTTGTTCACCTGTTGAAAACTGGTAAACATAAAATATGACCATTCACATGTGACAGACGTTCCGGTGTAATGCTTTTAATGCCGATTCACTGCTTTGGGGCAACAACCATAATTGTAATCCATACCCATTTCTGCTTGACTTTGCCATATTTCCAGTTGAGTTGTCATGCACTGTCTAAATGTTTCGGGGGCATGATGCTGGTAATACAGACAGCATCAGGCCAAAGACAGTCAAATGTATAGATTTTTCTGCTAGTTTCTCTTTTTAGGAATCTGAGTGTGCAATACTTCAGATTTCATATTACTGAGTTAGATTTTGAAATATACTGTACTGTGATTTAAAATAAGAATCATGTTTTCTTAATTCACTTTATTAAATAAAAATGATTTCATTTAAAGATGTTTAAGTTCTTCTCAAGACAATGACCAACAAAAACTGCTCATCTAATAATGAGATAGCAGATAGGTCAAATGATGTAAACTTACCCAACTGGACAGATTTTAATATTTGCTCAGTAAAAGGAGCCAATTGAGGCCTTTTGTTCAGTTTGTGTAATGCGTTGATTGGAATTAGTCCAAAACAGCCTGTGAACACAGATGGATTTTCGAACACTCAAACCAAATCCAATTTTAATCAAGTGAAGTCAATCCAATTCAATGGCTTTATTCATATGATTACATATCTGAAATCTTATCAAATTATACAATCTTAAAAAAGGTGAGAATGTTATAAAAGCCTCTTTAAATAACAATGAAATCATTAGTAACAAAATGCTTTTAGCTGAGTGGTATTTCTCCTGAACATACTGCAGTAGCCCACTTTACTGGTCACTGGTTTTTAACTTGACCTATAGATAATAGATGAAGGACTTCTAAGATATTTAAGTAATTATCATATAAATATAAACATAGCTAATAAATATTCATGTTTAGTGGTTTAAGAATAAAAAAATCTGAACTAATATGCAGATAACATTATACCGTTTGTTCTACGTGAGTGTTAGTGTGTAGTGTAAGTTTTGATGGTTACTTTTATCATGCAGACAGTATAGATTGTCAGATTATCTTAAATGACAATTTTGAAAAGGGAAGACATCTTTCATTGCCTTTTAAACAGATATGTCATTATTCTCTAGGTTAGGTTTTAGACAAATAATGAATAATAGATAACAAATGCAAAGCCAAAGGTAGGATAGTCAATTCAGTTTTATTTGTACAGCCCATAGTGTTTCAGTGGGCTCATAGCAACTAAAATCCTCTTAGAAAACAAGGAAAAGCTTATCCAGTGTCGGTTGTGGTGGCAGGTTTAGCAGGCCGTTCCAGACGTACCTTTCCCCAGCAACACATACCAGCGTTCCAAACTTTCCCAGGCCAGATGGGCTATATAGTCCCTTTAGCGGGTTCTGGGTCTGCCCCGGGGTCTCCTACCAGTTGGACGTGCCGGAACACCTCAAAGCGAAGGCACCCAGGAAGCCTCCTAATTAGATGTCCGAACCAACTCAGCTGCTCATTTTCTGACACAAAGGAGCAGCGGCTCTACTGCGAGCTCCCTCTGGATGTCCGAGCTTCTAACCCTATCTCTTAGGCTTGAACCAAGCCACCCTGCAAAGGAAGCTAATTTCAGCCACTTGTATCTGTGATCTCATTCTTTGGGTCACTACCCAAAGCTCATGACCATAGGAGAAGACTGGAATGTAGATGGACTGGAAAATCCAGAGCTTTGCCTTCCACCCTTGTAAGAAACCTCAGGCAGCAATTGAAAGGGCGCTTCCTCCTCCTCAGACAGCCAGATGGCGATTACACAATAGAAAGAGTTAAAGGTAATATGAAATACAACAATGAAAATATTATCCAATAATACGATTTATTAAATCCAGACCTAATGTTGTAAATCCATTACCATATTATTGGACTTTTTGAAATGCGTAGTTTGTATTCATTGCCAACGGAGGAAGTACTTATCCTTCTTTCTGACTCTCCATAACCTTATCCATATCTCAAACATACTGCAAAAAAACACACTTGCAATTGTTCATTGTCAGTGCATTGTCTGCTGATTGGGTTGGTAAATCTAGTAGAGGGGGGAGTGTTTGGAAGGCCCATGACATTTTCCATGAGACCAGTTCCAATTTACAGCACTGTGAGCCAGCAGGACATTCAGGAGCCCAGATTGGGTGTAAATTAGTTACACATGGTTACAAGGACAGACCTCCACGTTGGACAGAGCAACAACACTCGACAAGGAAATCTTTAGTGCAATTATTCACACAACAGTGATGCAGTTTGATATTCTACATAGCATGGCTTTTATACAATAGCATGCCTACATAATAAGGCATGGGCAAGTGTAGAAGACATATGAATCATATATGTGCATAAAATCAGCAGCAGCAGGGACTCTTCTTTGATCAGCCAAATTCTATGGCTAAAATAAGGCTTGAAAAAAGGTGATAACAGAACCAAAGATTCCAGTGATTTTATGTCACTCCAATTTCAGTACTCTGTGCCTGTAAAGCACTTTGTTGTGAATGAAAGCTGCGCTATAAATAAACCTGTTTTTGTTCCCCTGATTACTACTGGTACGTCCCCCTTGTCAAAGTCTCGGATCCCGTTTGTTTTTGTATTTTTTACCACCCTCTTTTCCCCTCTTACAGCAAAGAATTGCACAGAAACAAGCTGTTTTCTATTCAGTCCATTTTATTCCCACATCCATAGTCAACAAAAGCCTCTGTTAATAATAAAAAGTAACCAGAGATGAACAAAATGTTTTGTTTATTTATACCTGTTCAGCTTTTGTGGAGCAGCAGTTTACAGCAAATCTCTCTCCCTGTCTTTCTTTCTCTCTATCTCTTGGATGAGTGCATCATTTCCCTCTGGATTTTATTCAGCATTGCTTCACATCCCTCCTACTGCAGCACACACAATAATAACTAAGAGAGGCACTCAGCAGATCAGACAAGCAAACTGGTAATCAACCTCTACACCAAATCTGTAATCTGACTCTTAAGCAGCACTCATCATTGGATCCTGTTCAAGTTCGATCTGTTTCAGTCTGGACTGCATTCGTATTCAGCTCAGCGTAGCTTTGTGCAGCTCTGGCTCTGGTTCCTACATCACCCAGTCTGTGTGTTTGGCATCAGGCGGGTCGGTCTGAAGCCAGAGCTCAGATGGAAATCACACCAAATTGGATCAATATTGAATCCAGGAGGGAGAGCTGTGTCTTATTACTGGACAGTATTTGAAAGTTAGGATCCTGATTACCTGCAATAGGATTACAGTAATGCACAGAGAAAAGAGGTAACTACACTTTAACAATCTAATTTTACTCACATGGTTGGACAAAAAGCAATAGGTGGTAATCAGACTTTGTTGGATCAGTATTTAATCCAGCTGTCTTCTAACTGGACAGAATTAGGAAGTCACTCATTTGGTGTAATAGGATTACAGGATTACTGGAAATCTGGTTACAAAAAATAGTATGATGCATTTTCTAAAGAAGACTTAAAGTCTATAGTCATGCCAGCAGCATCATGAGGCTGTACTGAAAAGACATCTGTCTGTTTTAATATATTTACCACTAGTGTGGCAAAAAAACTAAAGTTTGGCACCAGAGGAAATGAAGAGGGTTTATCCTATGTACAGTGGCCGTTTTAGGACATCTCACGCCTAATATCTGGTAACTGCACACAGTGGCACAGCAAAATGAATTTACAACACACAGCTTATACAGCTTCTTTCATATTTTCATTTTGGATTTTCCAGTTCACCATTCAGCGTCCAAGGTTTAAATATGATTTACAATTGGTCCATTGCCTGTCTTCATGCATGAAAGTTCACCACAGTTTGAACTCTGCATGAAAGCTCAGCTTGGATTGAGTCTGCTTTATCTGTGAAATTACCGTGATTGCAGCAGTTCCATTTTCAATGATTTGATTTTTGTCCAAAAGTTCTTTTTAGTAAGTGCTAGGCCCTTCTAAGCCGTACTTTGCCACCTTTATTTATACTTATTGGATGACTGGAGCGCAGAGTGAGATGGAAGAAATCTGTTTTGCCAGCAGCTCTTCTCTGAGCTGCAGTACTGGAATGCAGCATTATTTCACTGCACTCCTGCTTGTGTGCAGCAAAAAGTCAGACTTCAGTGGAAGAGACATCTAGAGGAGCTACTTCAGATAAAAATCTCACTGTCCTGGGTATTACGTCAACTCAAATACAGTATGATTTGACGTTTGGTTGCACCCATCACTCTTATTTCAATCACTTGTATCCAAAAAGGAAGGCAGGCTTTTCAACTGTTCAGAAAATATAAAAGATGTTCTGATGTTTAAGTGTTCGTGTCACAAATCTGATGGGAGAGGAGCTGAATGGAAAGTCTCTTTTACTAAGCAGCCAATCACAGGATGGCATTCAGCAGAGCACTAATAACCCCCCAACCCTCTATTAGTTGCACCTGTGCTTTTCTGCTTACAGCTAAAACCAAACTATTATCATAGTTAACCTATTATTCCTATTATAGCAGACAATTTCAATACATGTGTCAATCATTCAGCCGACAGTCTAATTGATGCCACTGTTCCCTCTGTGGTGTAATACGACGCTATAAAGCTATAGAAGGAATAGACTTATCTTGTAACATAATCAATGAATCAGTCAAGGCCTTGAGAGGTGCATTAGAGCACAACAGAAGAGACTACTCAGCAGAGCAGATGGAACGTCTCATCTTGTATTCTTTATAGGTTTCACTTCACTGCAAGGCATTCCAGCGCATTTACATTTCCACATTTACATTTTAGCCTCACACAGCCACTTATCATAAGAGCATTCAGCAGGAGTTTGGTACAAAGATTATTATCACAAAACCCTTTTTGACAGATGATTGGGACACAGAATTGAGCTCTCCTGGAAATACGAGAGAGGAAAGTGGCTTCATTTATCCCTCATTCACCACCTTTTGTCACATGAAAGAGTGAAAGGTGCTAACCACCTCTATGGCCATCTCCATATGTAAGGGAGGGTTGTCTGGGTAACCATGTCTTTGTCATCATTTGGTTTAGGAGTTCACTTTTGATCGGTTGTATCTGAAGGACGAAACTCTCTGTTCACCATCACTGTTCCACTGCATCGGTGGCCAACAGTTGACTGTTGTTTTTGAAGTGGCAAACATTCAGCTGATGAAGCAAGTTGAAACGCGCTCTCAGACTGGCTGATCAGTCTACAAATCGCAGATTTCAATCATTCAATGATGTTCTCTTTAGTTTTCAAGTTTTTTGCTTCTTTCCTGTGCTGACAACACAAGCAGAAAACAGCACTAAGCAGAACCGTTGCAGCTTTTTATCTGACATGTTCTCACTTTGCACTCCGAGTATATATATCACGTTTGGTAAAACTGACTGTTTCTGGCTATTGGTTTTGTTTGTTGCTTGTGTTTCTTTTTTCTTCATCTTTTGGTCTTCAGGTTTTTGTGTTTTGATAAGAATCTGTCTAGTTATCTTCCTCTCACACAGGCGCAGAACATGTGTGCACGTCGAGCATCAGCTGCAGTCTTTGCCGTATGTTAAAGACAAGTGAGGCAACGTGAGGCAGTGCGAAGCTTTTGATCATTTGGCCTTTGTTGCTGTTAGTTCTTTAAGATTGGTTTGGTATGTCAGGATAACAACAACACTGTGGAATAGTGAGTACAGAAATCAATAAACGGCAGCTTTCTCTGACTGAAAAATTAAAGAAAAAGGACTGCAGGCAATTTAAGTATACCCTGGAAATTTATTGTAGTCACTAAGTGTTTCCACTGAGTGTGGCAAACCACCAGATACTAATAAAACAGAACTGCTTACTGAAATGATCTTAATGCTGATCTTTCTATGTGGGACAGATGCATGCAGGCAGCACTTAGGTAGTAGTCCTATAAATAACTGCGGAAACTAGGTGTGTGTACAAAATCTGTGTGTTGTCTTCCTACAGTAAAGATGCATGTGACACATTACTTGTTATGGGCAGTTGAGCAGATGAATCAGTGCTTACAATTGGATTCACACTGAAGTGCAACTCTGTCCTCCGGTGTAAATGGATGTGTATGAACTGTGGCAGGTGTAATCACACCAGTGCGCCCCAGTCCTGAGGAGCAAATTATGTCCTGGTTAAATATGCAACGAAATGAACCGGGCTATGATTGAGGCTAATACAGAAAAGTGAGGAGCGTGTGTGTGTGTGTGTGTGCAGCCTTAAGACAGTAAGAGAAAAAAGTGGACATGATTTTAAGAGAGTAAATCTGTCAGTGTCTATTACTAATAACTGATTTTCCATTTTCCAAAAAATGAATCTTGTTTGATATTTACAATTTAATACAATAGAAATGCCAAACAGTTACTCCTATTTTTCAGTTGAGGATTTGCTTCTTTTCTCTTGTATTTCTATTACATAATGTTTGTCTTTGTTTCAGATAAAAAAAACAATCTGAAGATTTCCAATGGACGTTGAGAAGTTTGTGTAAAGGCAATTCTGAGATTTCTTAAAAGAGATTTCTCAAAATATATTAAATATCTTGGAAAATAGTTGCTGAAATGTGAATTTGAAACTTTGAACGATATATATTACTGAAATGTGGAGTTAAAGTTAAAACAGTTTTTCACCAGTTTTCAGTCCAGACAAAGAAGGGAGAGCTAGAGTGTGTAAAACCATTAACAGACAGGACTTATTCTTGTCATGTTCAAGTGGTACTTGACAGACAAAACCCCAGGGCCCTGTCTCCACCCTGCTGTGAGACATTTTGTCCCCTGCTGTTCCTGAGTGATGTAACTGAGACTCAAGGAAGTCCCATCCTAATTGCGTCACTCTGGCCGACAAGGTTTTAACAGTGCACATGTCGCCAGGACATGTGCACTGCTACGTGACTGCTTTTTTTCTCTCTTTATATCCATCTGTCATGTCAAGTCAAGTCAAATTTTATTTATATAGCCCAAGGCCTAGGATGGATGGACAAATGTCAGATTAACAGAACAAATTTTGAAGGCAGAATTTCAGATGCATGGAAATGTAATATGGATCCAGGAGGACATTAAACAAGTGTTGCTGAGTGGGACCTTATCCTCCTCTCCACCATGGAGACCTGGAAGATGACAGACCACAGAATATGTGTAAGAGTATGGATCCAGGAGGACGTTGAGCACCTTTAGGTGTCGCCAGAAAGAGCCACACGACCTGCTCTTATATGTCGAGACCTGGAGTTGAATAAACCACACAAGCGAGACATCACTGCATTCACACCGATAGGAGAAACATACATGCACACACATCACACATGCAACTAGGGAGAGAGGTGAGAAGTAGAGAAGCTTAAATCTCCTGGGGGACGATGATCCAGATCCAAGTGTCAGGATGACGCATCGGCAGCTCGAGCCTGGTAGGCTGATGGTCGAGCAGAGAGAAGCCAGAGTGAAAAGACGGGAGGAGAAGGAGGAGAAAACTAGAGAGAGAGATGCACACAGTTTATGTGGAACAGAAATAGTTGGAGTTTATTCTTATGGCAGGACCAAACACTACAAGTACTAGGTTTAAGATTTCACATGCCTGAACCATAACGTGATTTTTGAACAAGCGTGTACACTCACAAACAACAAACTGCATTATATAATGTGCTGTCGTATGTCCTTCATGTCCTTCACTCCAGTTTGCACATTGCTCTGGTGTCAACACATATGTTTTACTTCTGTAAATGTGGCTTCTTAAAGTAGAAGTGGGTTTGTATGTGAGAATGTATATAAGCTTGACAAGAGCTGTGTTGCATCCGACTGTTTCACGCCATGATCAGAAGTCTCCTCCTTTCACGTACAGAGAGACACACACACACACATGCAAACCCAAACTGTGGAGTTCTTTCAGCTCGATGGGGTTTCATTACACTCTCACACACACTCCTCGACCCCCTGCTGCTGCTTCCCAGTCACTAATGCGGGATATGCACTTTGATAGGAGTGTGTGTGCGTACACGATGGCAAAAGACACAGAGAAAATGAATGCATTAGCATATGTGCGTGCCAGCTTGCATGTTTTAAAGCGATCGTGTGTGTGTGTGTGTGTGTGTGTGTGTGTGTGTGTGTGTGTGTGTGTGTGTGTGTGTGTGTGCTGGCAGGGTGCTGGCATGTGCATTTTTACATTTTTAGAGATGCAGCCTAAAAGAAGGACTTGAATAGATAATTTGAAGATGGGTTTGGACAGACAGATTTTTGAACTGAAATTAAGCTAAATGAAAAGAACTGAGCTGCACTTCCAGGTTAAATGCCAAATAAATACAGGAAGTTAGACTACATTGGTGCTAAAGCAGTGAAATCGGGGGAAAAGTTGGTGTTCTTCTATTATTCACTGCAGATTGGTGTCTCAAACTTTCTCTCCATCTATCTTGTCTAGTTTGACTCAGGTGTTGATTTCCCTGTTTGTGTTTTTTTTTTGTTCACATCCAAGAAACAGCCCTGAACTTTTACTTTTCGATATGCCTCACTTTACCAAAGGAGATGCTCGCTGTAAAAAACAGAGGTCTGCTGTTTTTGCCTCTGCAAGCTCAGTTAACCTTTCTCAGACAAATAAACAAGTAGAAAAATAAACACAAACAATTACTATCTGACTATAAGACATTACATGTACAGACTGTACGTTTCCTTGAGCTATTTTCATTCTCTGACTAAACATGAATGTAAAAGGGTTGTTAGGTGTTGTTAATTTTTCAAGGCTTAGGTGCAAATTCAAAAACGTTCAGAAAGTTTCCTCTCCTGGGAACTAGTTAATAAATCACATTTTACATGAATACCCAGCTCAAACCGTTGGACCACTGATAATAGAGATGTTCACAACATCTGCGTCATCAACTGTGTCTTCAAGTTTTCGTTCAAGCAATATATCTGTTATTCTTCCATAGTGAAAATTCAAAGTGCTGAATATTATTAGATATGCAGTATATTTCATCAAAATGCCTCACAGCGAGCATTGATATTTGAGCATGGAGATTCATTCGTCACCTTGGGGAGACAAAAATATTCTGATACATAATAATTCCAAATAAATTACTTTTTTTTTTTGCGTTTATTTAGTTAGTGACAGTCAGAGATCGACAGGAAACTGCAGAGAAAGAGAGGTGGAATGACTGTGGGTCTATCGGATGAGCCACCTGGGCGGCCCCAGGGTCCAGTTAGTTGACTTGACATATTGCGGCATGTTGTTGTGTCCTGAGGACCTTCATGGGTGGATTTGTGACCCCGAGGCTCACAAAATATGACCAAACACAACAAGAACAGCCATCAATTCAGTTCAAGGATGGAGTTTTTCTAAAATTACTGAAAGCTTGTCTTGTTTAAAAAAGGTACAGTGAAAATAATAATAATTGCAGTACACAGATTGAGCTGGGTAGGTTTGTTTATCTGTTCCAGTGCCCTAATGACACTAAGATATCTGGCTTTCTGTCTGTTACAGAACAAAACCTCCTCATGCATCCTATAGCAACCATAGAGCATAGATTTAATGGCACTATAATCCAAAAGCAGAGATAAGTAAAGATTACCGGGTGAATGGGGAGGCTGATCGACCCAGCGAGTCTGACAGCAGCTATAATGAAGAAGGTTAAAGGTTTGGTCTCTGAAACAACTGACTGTTGTCTTCATCAGCTGCCAATCTGTTCAGCGGAGCACTTGCATGCTCATTCTGCCCACTCATAATTCCATCTGTATGAGAACATCTGCTTAAAAAAACACCAACAATACATGTATACAATAAGACAGTGTGTTTGTTTTTTTCTTTGTTTAAACAATGCTCCATTTAACCAGATCTGCTACAGTATGTGTGCGCGTATGTATGTTTGGCTAGGTGCACTAAAGTGTGTGTGTCTGACATACTGAAAGAGGCCCAGGATACAGAGAAACGAGATACAGAGGCATTAAGCAGAGGGAGAGAGGGTAGGCAGGGAGATTGGGTCATAGACAGGCCGGGTCTGGGTGACAGCTGTTGCATAGAGAGTTTATCAGATTAAATCTGACCATCTCCGCTGTGGGAGGGAGGGGCCCAGTTAACTGATGCCTCAAAGAAACAGACTCACACACACACACACACCTCAATGGACACGTTTTAAACTTCATACTTCAGCTGCTTTGGCCAAATTGACACATTATATTATAATTGAAATACATCACAAAGTATTGTTGCAAAAGAAAAACAATAGCCCTTCTAAAATGAGATTTGTGTCTTGATCTCAGGTTACATAATACAGCATGTGGATATTATAGAGGTCATGATCACCCACTTGTCTTTCCTTCGTCACTGATAGATTTAATGCAGTCATGATTCCATCAATAAACTATTGAATTATTAAACCAATTAGCTGATCTCAGCATTCAGCAGTGGGTGCTATTTCTTTCAATAGATTTCAGTAGATCTCAACCAGCTGCTCACTGATGTGTTCCTTATATGTTGTGATGGCTGACACAGGAGCAAATCTTTATCTTGCCAAACATTCCCTCTTGAGGATGGCAGCTACAGATGAAACCAGACAGGTTCAAATTTGGCTGTCTCCCCAAACCCAGTTAACATCTGTGAGGAGCACAACTGCCCTACAAACATCCGCAACAGCAAAAAAGGCAGACATATTTCTTGCTTTTCGTAAAAGTTCAAAGGTTATCTTCATCATTTAGACTTTCAAATAAGTCGCTAAACAAGATTTAGTTTAATTCTGCTTCCACAATATTTCCTTCTCAAGTGCTGAATTAGATGCTGTCCTAGTTTCATTACCTCTGCTGCAGTTAAATAATCTGCCCATGAGCTTTGGTTTATGAAGGTTATAATAATGAAGAATGAAGATTCGGGCTCTGTCCTTCATTCAAAATACAACCTGTCATTGTGTCTGCATTGAATTTTGGTCTATGTTCTGTTCAGAAATTGTTTTTTTGATGGATTTCTCCCTGTATGATTGGTAAACATCAGTGCAAAATTGCATCTCCAGAAAGACCTCGCTCTTTGATTTGAAGGGTCAGAACTAATTTTTTTTTTTAGACTTCTGAAACTCTAACCAGATTTCATTGCAGCTGCAGGAGTTATTTTCTGTTTTTCAGCCACATTGTGTCGTCTGTGCAAATAGGACACAAATATGAAGTTTGTGGCGGATTTTTCCTTTAACCCTCATTTACTCTATAATGGATGAATGACAAGCTGTTCATGTTGTCTTTTGATGCCTATAAAAGAGCAAAAAAGAATAATAACAGAATAATTTCTCCCAAGGGCAGAGCATCACTGCCACTGCTCCTCCTCCACCCAGCCCCCATCTCAACCACGCGCCATAGCCTTGGGCATGCAACCACAGTTCACAGCAATTAGGTATACCCAGAATCCTAATTTATACGATTTAATTTAATTCAATTCTCAATTTATTCAATTATTGTATAACACAGGCCCTGCGTCTACCCCCAACCTCCCCTCTTCCCTACATGTCATGACCAAACCCCCAACAATCTCCTGCCTGTCACTTACACTGTTGCTGCTCTTGACAGGGGCATTTGCAACTGTTTTTGAAATGATGGAAGGGGCACGGTTACGCAAAATGCTGCACATGTTGAATCTGGCAGAATGCTGAGTCTCTGCTGCAGAGAGATTATTCCACACAAGCAGCCACAACGATCTGCAGCTTGCCTTCAGTCTCAATCTCATCCTCGCTCTAAATCAATTTAAGTGCAGAGGTGTTTCAGCCGAATCCATGCTTGTTCACAGAAACTTGAGAAATGGCTGTTGGCGGAGGTATGTGTGTCACGCAGCTTTGCCCATGCTTCAGTGCATCAGTAGACCAAACAACTCTATATCAGCACTGTGGAAGACCTGCAGATTACAATGTTTCTCAGTTCTCATCCTAAACCTTGAGTTTAAAGTCCTGTGATGATAACTTTTATAAATGTAAGTATGATGTGGAAACTTGTGCAAACAGTGCAAACACACTGAAAGGACTCAGTGAAGACATCTTGTTAAATTTTTTTAATTAAATATTTTTATATTGACAGATTTTTTAATAATGGAGAAGGAATGGATGCAATTTTAACCATTTTTAACAAGGTAATGGAACTTTTGTGAAAAAAAACATCAGTATTCACAGCAGAGTATTTTTATATTACAGGATAAGACTGGCAATATTCTTCCTTTTTCTTATCATCAACCAAGTCCATGAGTTGATTCCACACACTGTCCTGTAGCCATAGATAAGTCACGAGTGCGCCCAATGTATTAATCTGTGTCCGAAAACGATAAATAATGTGATAAGTGATGCAGCTTCTTACTGGTTTTAACAGCATCACATCGTGGCTTCCTCCCCTCCATCGACTTGAAGATTTTACTGATCATCTTTAAAACACATCTGGGTCTGGCTCCAAGCTACATAGCAGACATGTTGACCGCTTATAAGCCAGTCGGCAGCCTTAGGTCCTCAGGTGGGGCCCCTCCTGGCTGTTCCAGTCGAGGCTTTAATCTAAAGGTGACCGTGATTTTGCCATCAGGGCCCCTCGACTTTAGAACGACCTGCCTGAAGAGATAAAGCTGGCAGAATCAGTCACTTCTTTTATATCACTACTGAAGAGCCAGTAGACTTGCTTTCATGTGATGTCGAGTATGTATTTATTAATTTATTTTATTGTTTAATGGCCTTTGTTCTCTTGTTTTTTTTGTCATGTTTCTCTCACACTCTGTGTTCTTATCTTTGATTTTCTCTCGTTCTTAAATCTTAATTTTGTCTTACCATTGTTTTTATTTTGAGTATCCAGTTTGTGCATTTCTGTCAAAGCAAGCTTGAGCAACACTGTTTTTAAAGGCACTGTATTAATAAATGTATTATTATTATTAATATTATAGTAGTAGTAGTAGTGTAAAAAAATAATATGACACTTAAAGGGTTGGTTTACACTTTTTTTGTCTGTCATAAGCATGAATATTGAAACACTTTTTGATTGCTGTAATCATTCCTCCAGACTGGCTATTAAAAAAAACTATTCAAAAGTCTATCTGAAGCTAATTCAGCAGTCTTAATAATAATAAAATTGTAATGGGATGTGGCTACATTGAGAATGACTGATGATTAAATTGGGAATCAGTTGAAATTCTAGTCTAAATGATGAGTGAAATAGAGATAAAATATGTAAATCACATGGTAGTCACATGGTTGCCAAATGCTCCTTATACAGAGAAGCAATATATTTAAAAGGCGACTTTTTTCCATGTGCAGACTGACTAAACTAAACATGACCCTGACATCTGGATGCTAGTGTGTTGCAGCATGCCAGTCAGAAATGGCCGGCAAGCGACCTCCTGTGATGTCTTGTGTTCAAGAGCCAAAACAGCTGGAGAAAGTCGAAAGAGCAGATTCAGAAACAAGCGCTCAAATCTGATTCTGCTCATAGGAAGAGCACTCATTAGTTAGTTTTGTGCGCTCTTAAATCCTTAGTCGTCAATATAGGAGGTTGGGATGGTTTAAGATACAAAGTTATAGGCTACGTTATGTAAAATGTGGGGGCCGGCCAAATCAGCAGCGGATCACCACCTGCCTTTCTATCCTCCTCTTTCTCTTTCTCAGCTTTCCTGCTGAGTCAATAAGGAACTCTTTGGCTTGTGGAGGATGGAAACAGCTCAAAATAGTGTGTCTTACTTCTTCACTGCCAAGATCTGAGCTATGTGCAATCTTGAGTAGTGTGTTAAATCTGTTGATGTGAATGTGTCAGAGACCTAGATGAAGCGGGCGTCACACCCGGCTGCTTCTCTCCTCATATGGAAAAGGGGAGATAAATCTGCTGCTGGTTCAGATTGGAGGGAATGAATGGTTCACATCCCACCATAGTGTATTGTCATTTCTTTTATCTTGTGTTTCACTTGCTACCATTTGAGCTTCAGAAACACACGATAATTCGTCGTGTAGACGGGGAAACACAGTCACACTTTCTGAAATACCTGTCACACACAGCTCTGCTGAAAAGACCTGCTTCTTCCTTCGCAGACATCGCAGCACTTGGTATTAACAAGTCATCTGTAGCTGCATATCCTTTCTTCTCTAGCTGCTATTTCAAGCAAACCCAGCAAAAAGCTCATTAGCAGTATGTTTGTTGACAAGTCTGCAAGCTACCCTACCAGAGATGAGATCTGATTATTAATACCAGGTAAAAATATAACTGATGAGATATAATTAACCAGATAAATCAGATACGCAGCAAATGGTATATCCAGGTGTATGGAGTCAAACACAGATAGATGCTCATGAATGAAGTCTCAAGTACACTCTGACTGAAATAGGAGCAAATGAATAGTTTAAATAATAAAGAGTTTTTGGTCTTTTGGTTGTTTTTCCAGAAGTAAAAGTCTTTTTTACTTTTTGCATAGACACTGACTGGCACTTGGAGCACTTCCAGGGTCCTCGATCAGTCAGGAGAGACTTCATTGTGACAATACAGACAGTATTCACAGAAAAGATGAGAACTGTGAATAGTCTAAGGCGATTAGACCCCATGGTGAGGTCATCATATTTAAAGGGTTTTTTGAAGCCATGATTAGTTTGGGAAACCCCCTGATGGGATCTAGACGGTGGTGGTGGTGGTGGTGATGGGATGAAGAGAATGCTGGATATCTGGATGTGATGAGCTCAGCCCGAGCAGGGGATATGATGAACTGGGGGTGAATAGGTGGGAGGAGAGTTGCAATTATTTTTGCACTGAAATGACAGCTGACAGCAGCAGAGAGGAGAAGAACTAACTAAAAAAAGTAAACCCCCATAGTCAGCTGATTAAGAAGAAATTGGAAGAGAGAGGGAGAGAGGGTACCCAAAGGATGTAGTTTGTGGTGCATAGAAACAAGTAAAATTCAATAAAAAACTTCCCAAATGATAAAACATCTTTAATGAAAAAATCATTAAATGAAATATTTGAAAGATGCTGGTTGGGCCTTAGCGATGGAGGAATAAACAATTATACCAGCCTATCATGCTGTTTTTATATATTTTTATTATTATTTTCTCCTGCAGGCTGTGATCAAGTTCAACCCTGCTTATGTTTTCCAAGTCTTGTTTTAGTGCTGGTGAGCTTCCCATGGGATGGGAAATGCAGGTTGGAGTTAGGCATAGGGATTAGGGGACGTTGGGGTCAGGGACAGACGGAGGTTTTGTGGTTACAGGAAGGGTAATTTATAGGGGATAGGTTCAAAATGGTACGGCGAAGGGGATCAGGATGGCAGGCCAGGAAAATGCCAGCCATGCGACCCAAAGTGGATCCCCCTGGGTACTAGAGACCAAGGTGACCTGATGTAGGAACGCCCTCAGCAGTAATACTGCCTGAGGCCCATATATATTATAGTATGTGGGGCCATAAAAACAAAACCTGGAAAATATATATGCTTTTTCAGTTGAAATAATGACCTTGGCATAAACCTATAGGTCAGATATCCAGGAGACTCCAGCGTTATTATCTACAAACCTTATGCGTTACATTGCCACTCAGCCTTTATTTAACATCTTTTGGATTTCCTTGTTTTCTTAAAGGTCTTAAAGTGTGTAGGCTGTAGTGCCACCTAGCAGTGAAGTTGCAGATTGCAACCAAATGAATACTCTCCTGTGTCTCACCCTCTTCTTTCAAGCATGTGGGAAAAACTCTGGCTGGGAAATTCACATAAAAAGCAAAAGGCCATATGTAGAGCAGAGTTTGGTTTGTCCCTTCTGAGCTACTGTAGAAAAATGGTGGTTCAACATGACGGACTCCATGGAAGAGATCCCGCTCTCAGTGCAGAAATAAAGGGCTCGTTTTAAGACAACGAAAACATAATGATTCTTATTTTCAGGTGATTACACACTACTGACCATATACTAATAAATATTATATTCAATTCCTGCAAATAGATCCTCCTAAATGTTACTGGACCTTTTAAATACCTGCTCATTTAAAATATTCTGCACACTGTGAACATTTGCACATTACCTGGTAAACACTTTATTCTGCACACTGTGAACATTTGCACATTACCTGGTAAACACTTTTAATTCCTGCACAACTGTACAGCTCTTTTCATTTTAAAACATATAAATGTTTATATTGTTTATCATTTTTATATTTTTTAATACTCAATTTTTATTATCTTCCTTATATTTTACTTAATGTCTGTTATGCACCAATTACACCAAAGACAAATTCCTACTAAAACCTACTA